>NW_021177931.1:0-5675 GCF_002162155.2 Triticum dicoccoides
CGGCGGGATTTTGGTACTCAAGTCAGGAAACCAGCCCAGCAGCCTAGGCCGGTCGAGACATCTGCATGAGTGAAGCTCGTTCAGAGTTAGTTTGGCACTTCTTCCCTACTCTGCTCTACACTGAACCGAAGTTCCCTAAAGAAAAAAAGACTGACCGAAGTTCCTGACAAACTTTCGTTGCGGCTTCCTTCCACCCATAGAAGAAGAGAATCCCCGGAAAGTTTGTTCATATATTAGCACTGCTTGCAAAGAGCAGAAGCCCAGCCCAGACAGGATATGTCAACCATTCTCATACAGTCCTCTGAATCACTACTGCAGCTTCTTTCTTTGGTGATCAACGCTGCAGTTTGCTAGATTCGAAATCTAGCCATGATAAAACAGGCGAAAAAATCATGCATCCTAGACAAATTAAACACAACAACCAGCCCGTGTCCGTCGGCATCGATGGAAAGCAGCCGAGCTTCCAGATGTACAATGGCGCCATCATGACCGGCGACGCCTGCGGCACAGAAATTAACCACGCGGTCACCCTGGTGGGCTACGGTGTCGAGCAGGATGGGACAAGCTACTGGCTCATCAAGAACTCGTGGGGCCAAAACTGGGGAGAAGGAGGCTACATGAAGCTCCAGAGAGGCACGGGCGCCTGTGGCGTTGACATGCTGGCATCTTACCCTGTCGCATGAACCTACCGAAGCACAAGATACATTAAT
Source organism: Triticum dicoccoides (assembly GCF_002162155.2). NCBI lineage: Eukaryota > Viridiplantae > Streptophyta > Magnoliopsida > Poales > Poaceae > Triticum > Triticum dicoccoides. Next base: position 711 of record NW_021177931.1, read on the forward strand.
TAAAATTATTACTACGCTACTCCTATATATAGAATAAACACAACCTGATTAACCGCATGTGTTTGCTTTGAAGAGATTATTAAGGGGCACTCCTTGATGTAACAAGAGATTGTTTTACTATCTAATATGTACTATGAATGAGCGATTGTTTGTACAATCCATTCTAGCCACCTTCGACACTGTACTCTATGTTTCATGTGAGTTCACTGCAAAAAAAAATATTGTCTCAACATATTCTAGGCGATTTTTCGCTCCTCTTCCCTTTGCTAGGAAATGTCAATTTCAGTGTGGAAATTAAGAACATCGGGAATGATAATTAAGATAGGATGCCCCAGACCCAAACTACCCACGGTCCGTTATGAAAATGTCAATTCCGTCAGGCAAAAATGCCATGAATGATCAGACGGAATGCCTCATGCCCAACTACCCGCATACGGGCCCTCAGTTTTAATATACCAATGTAATCGAAACAATGTTGGCGTTTACTTTTGGAACCTGATTCTATTGGTGCTCAAGTTCTAAGGACTAAGTACTATCCATAAGGTGATCTCCTAAGCTGTGAGTTGAAAAAGGGAAGCTCTTACACATGGCAAAGCATATTGTCCGCTATCCAGACTTTTAAAGAGGCCATATCTGAAGGGCGGAAATGGAGAGAATATTAATATCCTCTATAACACTAAGCTCCCTAATTTTAAAAGGCTCACAATCAACTAAGGTCTCCAATTGAAATTGGGTCACCCGATTTTGACCATCAACAATTTTTCAAAGCGCTCACATTCAATTATTTTATACTACACACTACTTTCTAATTTTTTAGGCCTCACAGTTAATTAAGGTCTTCAATTTAAATTAAGTCACTCAATTTTGACTGGGTCAACAATTGCTCAAGGAGCTCTCCCATTCAATTATTTTAAGTCACTATTGTTACCTAATTTTGAAGCTCTTCGATTCGATTGAGGTATACAATTATAGAGCCAATCCTTTTTCAAATCAATCAACAGCAACCGGCCTATAAAAACATATCAATCTTCCGCATCTCTCCCACCACCTACAAGAAAGAAATGCCACCATGTGATATTGTAGCACTAATATAGTACATACAGGTATCAACGCAGAAATTATGGGTTTCTTAGCGGGGATACAACAGAATCACATCGAGAAAGACCCACCAAATCATCAAACCATAAAAAATAAAACACACTGTTATTTTTGAGAAAGTCAAATTCCTTTAACTTTGACAAAGTTCAGAGCCAAAATTGTCAACATCCACAATTTTAAAAAAAATGGAAATTCATTTCATGATGAATCTAATTATACCGATTAATTATTATGGATTTCGATATATTTCTCTACAAATTTGATCAAACTTAAAAAGGTTTACTTTTAAAAATGTAATATGTCTTATATATTGAAACATACTGAGTAAAGTTTCAAAGAAACCCAACAACACCAATGGCAGCCCAAGCAAAAACGGTTATGACGAGGATGGGAAATTTTTGAAATTGATTAGTATTGAGACCTGATCATGGTAGAAGGAATTCATCAGAGAATTATTCTGGCAGGTGGACAGAGAAAGAATTATAAGAAGTCCGTTGGTTGAGGGGGATTATGAATGGTTTTCTATCGTTGCACTCTAATAAGAATGGGATTTTCTTAGTTAAATCGTCTAACTATGAGTGTGATTTCCAGCATGGTCGGCATCAAATCCCGTATGGAGGGCCATCTAGTCCCTACATGCACCGGCAAAGATCAAGATCCATAGTTGGCGTCTGATGCTTGCTAGGGACTATACCTTGTCTGGGTGTTCTAGGAAATCGATGTATCTCGGTGTCAAACATCCAATATGTTTTTCAAAAGCTTTATGTCGCACACATATTTTGTGGAATTATACACATCAAATTTTGGTTCAATTTATTTTAACATTTTAAATCACCTTAGAATATAGATTTGTTTTTAAATGGGGCAGATGCCACTAGGTTCTAATCATGCCTTCTCTACGGCTGCTCTGCTATCCAAGAAAAGAATTCTTAGAGGCAACGGTCATATAGCAATTGAATATGTATAGGTTATCCACGCCTTGCTCCCATATGATGCTAGCCTTTTTAAGTGAGCCCACGGTCCCATATAACAGAATATTTGAACTGATGGTTTCAGGCGGTTGTACTGATAATTTTCACCTCGTCGAACTGATCATTTTTTTGTCGGAATGGGATGTGTAATGTATCGTTGGAAAACTCTTGACATCTACATTACAAATATATAGGAATTTTTTGCAAAATCATCATGTTTTAAGAGAAGTTTTGAAAAACCGTTCTTTTCAAAACGGAAGATGCAAATCGTATTTTGGACTCAATTTTCAAACGGTTTGTCGGAATTGAGCAAATAAGATGGCGTTGGAAAGCTGGTAAATATCCGCACCTTCCATATATCTGCTGTTTTTTCAAATTATATACAATATAAATGTAATTTTAAAAACGGTGAAATTCTGGGCGAAATGTATTTTTGCTTTTTTTGCAAAAGGTTTGTCAGATTGACGCAAATAATACGGCGTTGGAAAGCTATGGAAAAGCTATGGAAAATGCGCAAATTTGATTTTGAACGTGATTTTTTTTAAATTTGTCGAAATGGGGCAAATATTATACCGTTGGATAGCTATCAGAAATGCGAAACTTAGTCATGTTGAACGTTTTCTCTACTTCGCAACCGTTTAAAAGTAATTTTGAATAAGGTAAAACACATCATGTTGTTTTTTCCTGTCTAAAAAACAGAATACTTGTACTGATGTATGTATGTGTTTGTACTGAGGTATTTTTTACAGTAGTTTTGAATGGTTCCAAAAATTTGTACTTGAACCGATGGCCGTATGGTTTTGTACTGAGCGTGTATTTCACATACTAGACTTTTACTCTGTTTTTGCGGTATCGTTTTCCTTGTAACTTTTCAACGGTTTACGATATTATCGTCCTCAAACTTGCATGGTTTTATATCTTTGAACTGAATGACATTTTATTTTAAAAAAATATTGTGTGTCAACTCTACCATTTTCAACGTTGTTCTGGACTTGTTTCATCCCGCAACTTGAACGTTACCATTTGAATTTCTTTAGGGTTTTTTTTGTGTATTTCAACTTTTTCCTAAAACTTATATAGGACGTTGTGTTGAACTTAAAACTTTTTAAATTGTGAACTTATTGTGTTTTTACAATTCCAAAGCTAGCAAGTGGTAGGAGATTCACCCAACAAAGGGGCTAATTATATGGAGCAGCCGAAGTAATACCACAGTCTGATCGATAGCTAGGAGCAATAGCAGTGATCAACAATACACATAGATATGAACTGATAACAAACTTGCACACTACCTCACAAACAAGAAAATACATTAACCGACAAAAAGAACACAATACACATGAACTGATAATCCCCATGGCTAATGAAAGAGCTTTGTTGCATCTAGGTTCATCTGTTTATTGAAAGTAGAACTTATCAGTTTTATTAGTTCGGGCTTATGTTTAAATGCTCACCATTTTGGCCCACATCAGAATACTCATAACACAGCAATATTTGCTAAAGGTCCTGCAAATACATAGTTACAAAACAAATTCTTCTATTTGATGCCATGACGACTTGTATTCTAATATTTTAAGTAAATTATTCTGTCGCGCATGCTATTTTCCGTGTCGCCATAGGGCATTGTTCGTTTGGGATATGCATAGGGGTGCTTCCATATCCCATTAAAGAGAATTGAACTGGATATGGTCCTTTTTCATGCTAATTTCATTTCTCATTAAATTACATGGAGCTTCTACTAGGGACGGTACCAATATGGATATGTTTTACCATGTTCAGTTTTATTAGACTTGATGGCATATATAGTTGGGCACATTGTGTTTGATTAAAATACTCAATGGCATTAGTCGCTTCTTTTCAACTTATGTTGAGCTATCCCTTCAGAAGAATAAAAGCAAGAGAAATATCGCACTTCATGAATGATGCTTTCTTATGAAATATCGCACATAATTTTAGATCATTCCAATTTTTTACGACAGGTGTAATCTTGTATTCCCATTATTTTTGGAACATATCTGCTCTCTCTATCAGAATTGAAATGATCTCAGCTAAGGGGATTTCATGTATGAAGAACATTTTGTATCCTTTTATAGTTTGGTTGTGCATGAATAGTACTAATTACTATATGCATATCTGTGTGTACAAGAATGAAGAATCAGTACATGTATGTCCACATATTCAGTCTGTATGGTAATTGGCCTTGTCAAGAAGCTGGTTACACAAATCTATATTAGTGATTGAATGGTTTGCTTATTTCGCTTAGTAAGTCCACTTTATGTAATCCTCCACTTGATATTTATTTTTGTTCTTTTGACTAGAGATCAGAAGGAAGACCTATTCGTAACACCACTGGTGTGCATTCACTAGAGGGAGCTAACTGATCTTTTTTTTCCTTTTTTCAACTTTCCTCTTGATGGCATTGTGGAATTCGTGGGGTAGTGATTATCTTCCTTTTTGCACGCATTAATTGTTCTTCGGTAGTCGTCTTTGTTACTCCTGTTCAATAGTTTCGGATGATGCCTACGACTGGTGGCCTTGTCATCCACCCAAATACAACTGTTATAGCAAAATTGACTTCTCTCGGGCTAAAGAAATACAAAACTTTAACAAAAGAAGATGCTTGAATGCTGCTATTGCCGAAAATCCTCTTAACCTGTAGCGTACTAAGAACTTCTGGACAGTCAGATTCAACAAAGATATTTTGGCAACCTAGCTGGTTTGATAAAAGAACTCCATTCAGAACAGCTTGAGCCTTGGGAAATCTTATCTTTAGATAGCCTTGGTTTGGATGTAGGAAGGTCTTATTACCAGAATCAGGTATGATGAATACAATTCTATATAGAATGGGTTGCTGTAGTGCGCTACTCGTTAAGGTTTAAGATTTGTGGAGTTTAATCTT
>NW_021177932.1:0-1161 GCF_002162155.2 Triticum dicoccoides
CGTGTATGAAGACGCCGTGTTTCGGGATGCTTCCGGGAGGCAACAGAAATTCATATTCTAGCCCATCATCATGCAGAGGGGCCCCACAGCCCGCGATGCCCCCTGTGCATGCCTCATGAACCCGGAGACTTGGGTATGGTAGGTTCCGGGTGGATGGTTTTGGGAGAACAACTTGGTGATTTTTCTTCGTGCCTTATTGAGGGGTGGTGAACATCTACCTTCCGCCTTCTTTCCAGTGAGTCTCGTACTGCTTGGGACAACTTGACTGCTTCTTGGATTCTTGGGGTTTTTTTTTTTACTGCTCCATGGAGATTTTGGATTTTTTTGTGTGCGGATTGATTGATTGGCCGCAGGCTTCATGAACTTGCTTGAACTTTTTTTTTTGCTTGCACTGCTTGGGGATTGCTCTTTCATGACTTCTCGAAGACCCCCCTTGAGAACTTGGAAGGCACCTGTTCACCTCTGTGGACTAAGAAAACCCTCAGGCACTTTATCTGGAGCTTTTTGGTGGCGTACCCCAGGGTTGTCAGGTGGCTACGTACAGAACCAACTTGCATTGGGCCAGGTAGCCACCATGAATCTTTTCCTATAGTCTCCCCTGGGATGCGAGTCTCTGCGAACATGAAGTATGACAGGAAACATGAAGGGCGCGGGGTCTCGGCACTCAGAAGTGCCCAAGTAATCGTCCCCGCTGCCTCCGGAAGCATACACCTGATAAGTGTCGTGCATTGTGGGTGTAGGAGCTGCTCTGCCTGCAACTTGACACATTGTGCCACCCTTTGACAAGTTCTAGGGTAGCCAAAACTTCAATCAACAGCATGATGTGGTAGAGAAAAGCCAGTTTTTTTTTGTTGGACTGAGTCCGTTAAAATTGGGGAGACCAAGAAACTATCCACGACATGCAACGAAGAGTGCATTATGGATCCGAAAGCCCACTGAAAAGGGGTCTCCCCGAGCAAAAGGCAATGAAAGAGGCAACATTTTAAGAAAAATATTTTTTAAGGAACCTTCCATTGATTGGGGGCATAGGCCGGGTTCCCTGGGAATCAACAAGCTGGTATGCACCCCCGTCGTAGACTTGCTCAACAACATACGGTCCTTCCCACTTTGGCTCGAACTTTCCCTTCGTCTTGTGCGTGATGACGATGGGTCGACGGAGCA
>NW_021177933.1:0-5675 GCF_002162155.2 Triticum dicoccoides
CGGCGGGATTTTGGTACTCAAGTCAGGAAACCAGCCCAGCAGCCTAGGCCGGTCGAGACATCTGCATGAGTGAAGCTCGTTCAGAGTTAGTTTGGCACTTCTTCCCTACTCTGCTCTACACTGAACCGAAGTTCCCTAAAGAAAAAAAGACTGACCGAAGTTCCTGACAAACTTTCGTTGCGGCTTCCTTCCACCCATAGAAGAAGAGAATCCCCGGAAAGTTTGTTCATATATTAGCACTGCTTGCAAAGAGCAGAAGCCCAGCCCAGACAGGATATGTCAACCATTCTCATACAGTCCTCTGAATCACTACTGCAGCTTCTTTCTTTGGTGATCAACGCTGCAGTTTGCTAGATTCGAAATCTAGCCATGATAAAACAGGCGAAAAAATCATGCATCCTAGACAAATTAAACACAACAACCAGCCCGTGTCCGTCGGCATCGATGGAAAGCAGCCGAGCTTCCAGATGTACAATGGCGCCATCATGACCGGCGACGCCTGCGGCACAGAAATTAACCACGCGGTCACCCTGGTGGGCTACGGTGTCGAGCAGGATGGGACAAGCTACTGGCTCATCAAGAACTCGTGGGGCCAAAACTGGGGAGAAGGAGGCTACATGAAGCTCCAGAGAGGCACGGGCGCCTGTGGCGTTGACATGCTGGCATCTTACCCTGTCGCATGAACCTACCGAAGCACAAGATACATTAATTAAAATTATTACTACGCTACTCCTATATATAGAATAAACACAACCTGATTAACCGCATGTGTTTGCTTTGAAGAGATTATTAAGGGGCACTCCTTGATGTAACAAGAGATTGTTTTACTATCTAATATGTACTATGAATGAGCGATTGTTTGTACAATCCATTCTAGCCACCTTCGACACTGTACTCTATGTTTCATGTGAGTTCACTGCAAAAAAAAATATTGTCTCAACATATTCTAGGCGATTTTTCGCTCCTCTTCCCTTTGCTAGGAAATGTCAATTTCAGTGTGGAAATTAAGAACATCGGGAATGATAATTAAGATAGGATGCCCCAGACCCAAACTACCCACGGTCCGTTATGAAAATGTCAATTCCGTCAGGCAAAAATGCCATGAATGATCAGACGGAATGCCTCATGCCCAACTACCCGCATACGGGCCCTCAGTTTTAATATACCAATGTAATCGAAACAATGTTGGCGTTTACTTTTGGAACCTGATTCTATTGGTGCTCAAGTTCTAAGGACTAAGTACTATCCATAAGGTGATCTCCTAAGCTGTGAGTTGAAAAAGGGAAGCTCTTACACATGGCAAAGCATATTGTCCGCTATCCAGACTTTTAAAGAGGCCATATCTGAAGGGCGGAAATGGAGAGAATATTAATATCCTCTATAACACTAAGCTCCCTAATTTTAAAAGGCTCACAATCAACTAAGGTCTCCAATTGAAATTGGGTCACCCGATTTTGACCATCAACAATTTTTCAAAGCGCTCACATTCAATTATTTTATACTACACACTACTTTCTAATTTTTTAGGCCTCACAGTTAATTAAGGTCTTCAATTTAAATTAAGTCACTCAATTTTGACTGGGTCAACAATTGCTCAAGGAGCTCTCCCATTCAATTATTTTAAGTCACTATTGTTACCTAATTTTGAAGCTCTTCGATTCGATTGAGGTATACAATTATAGAGCCAATCCTTTTTCAAATCAATCAACAGCAACCGGCCTATAAAAACATATCAATCTTCCGCATCTCTCCCACCACCTACAAGAAAGAAATGCCACCATGTGATATTGTAGCACTAATATAGTACATACAGGTATCAACGCAGAAATTATGGGTTTCTTAGCGGGGATACAACAGAATCACATCGAGAAAGACCCACCAAATCATCAAACCATAAAAAATAAAACACACTGTTATTTTTGAGAAAGTCAAATTCCTTTAACTTTGACAAAGTTCAGAGCCAAAATTGTCAACATCCACAATTTTAAAAAAAATGGAAATTCATTTCATGATGAATCTAATTATACCGATTAATTATTATGGATTTCGATATATTTCTCTACAAATTTGATCAAACTTAAAAAGGTTTACTTTTAAAAATGTAATATGTCTTATATATTGAAACATACTGAGTAAAGTTTCAAAGAAACCCAACAACACCAATGGCAGCCCAAGCAAAAACGGTTATGACGAGGATGGGAAATTTTTGAAATTGATTAGTATTGAGACCTGATCATGGTAGAAGGAATTCATCAGAGAATTATTCTGGCAGGTGGACAGAGAAAGAATTATAAGAAGTCCGTTGGTTGAGGGGGATTATGAATGGTTTTCTATCGTTGCACTCTAATAAGAATGGGATTTTCTTAGTTAAATCGTCTAACTATGAGTGTGATTTCCAGCATGGTCGGCATCAAATCCCGTATGGAGGGCCATCTAGTCCCTACATGCACCGGCAAAGATCAAGATCCATAGTTGGCGTCTGATGCTTGCTAGGGACTATACCTTGTCTGGGTGTTCTAGGAAATCGATGTATCTCGGTGTCAAACATCCAATATGTTTTTCAAAAGCTTTATGTCGCACACATATTTTGTGGAATTATACACATCAAATTTTGGTTCAATTTATTTTAACATTTTAAATCACCTTAGAATATAGATTTGTTTTTAAATGGGGCAGATGCCACTAGGTTCTAATCATGCCTTCTCTACGGCTGCTCTGCTATCCAAGAAAAGAATTCTTAGAGGCAACGGTCATATAGCAATTGAATATGTATAGGTTATCCACGCCTTGCTCCCATATGATGCTAGCCTTTTTAAGTGAGCCCACGGTCCCATATAACAGAATATTTGAACTGATGGTTTCAGGCGGTTGTACTGATAATTTTCACCTCGTCGAACTGATCATTTTTTTGTCGGAATGGGATGTGTAATGTATCGTTGGAAAACTCTTGACATCTACATTACAAATATATAGGAATTTTTTGCAAAATCATCATGTTTTAAGAGAAGTTTTGAAAAACCGTTCTTTTCAAAACGGAAGATGCAAATCGTATTTTGGACTCAATTTTCAAACGGTTTGTCGGAAATGAGCAAATAAGATGGCGTTGGAAAGCTGGTAAATATCCGCACCTTCCATATATCTGCTGTTTTTTCAAATTATATACAATATAAATGTAATTTTAAAAACGGTGAAATTCTGGGCGAAATGTATTTTTGCTTTTTTTGCAAAAGGTTTGTCAGATTGACGCAAATAATACGGCGTTGGAAAGCTATGGAAAAGCTATGGAAAATGCGCAAATTTGATTTTGAACGTGATTTTTTTTAAATTTGTCGAAATGGGGCAAATATTATACCGTTGGATAGCTATCAGAAATGCGAAACTTAGTCATGTTGAACGTTTTCTCTACTTCGCAACCGTTTAAGAGTAATTTTGAATAAGGTAAAACACATCATGTTGTTTTTTCCTGTCTAAAAAACAGAATACTTGTACTGATGTATGTATGTGTTTGTACTGAGGTATTTTTTACAGTAGTTTTGAATGGTTCCAAAAATTTGTACTTGAACCGATGGCCGTATGGTTTTGTACTGAGCGTGTATTTCACATACTAGACTTTTACTCTGTTTTTGCGGTATCGTTTTCCTTGTAACTTTTCAACGGTTTACGATATTATCGTCCTCGAACTTGCATGGTTTTATATCTTTGAACTGAATGACATTTTATTTTAAAAAAATATTGTGTGTCAACTCTACCATTTTCAACGTTGTTCTGGACTTGTTTCATCCCGCAACTTGAACGTTACCATTTGAATTTCTTTAGGGTTTTTTTTGTGTATTTCAACTTTTTCCTAAAACTTATATAGGACGTTGTGTTGAACTTAAAACTTTTTAAATTGTGAACTTATTGTGTTTTTACAATTCCAAAGCTAGCAAGTAGTAGGAGATTCACCCAACAAAGGGGCTAATTATATGGAGCAGCCGAAGTAATACCACAGTCTGATCGATAGCTAGGAGCAATAGCAGTGATCAACAATACACATAGATATGAACTGATAACAAACTTGCACACTACCTCACAAACAAGAAAATACATTAACCGACAAAAAGAACACAATACACATGAACTGATAATCCCCATGGCTAATGAAAGAGCTTTGTTGCATCTAGGTTCATCTGTTTATTGAAAGTAGAACTTATCAGTTTTATTAGTTCGGGCTTATGTTTAAATGCTCACCATTTTGGCCCACATCAGAATACTCATAACACAGCAATATTTGCTAAAGGTCCTGCAAATGCATAGTTACAAAACAAATTCTTCTATTTGATGCCATGACGACTTGTATTCTAATATTTTAAGTAAATTATTCTGTCGCGCATGCTATTTTCCGTGTCGCCATAGGGCATTGTTCGTTTGGGATATGCATAGGGGTGCTTCCATATCCCATTAAAGAGAATTGAACTGGATATGGTCCTTTTTCATGCTAATTTCATTTCTCATTAAATTACATGGAGCTTCTACTAGGGACGGTACCAATATGGATATGTTTTACCATGTTCAGTTTTATTAGACTTGATGGCATATATAGTTGGGCACATTGTGTTTGATTAAAATACTCAATGGCATTAGTCGCTTCTTTTCAACTTATGTTGAGCTATCCCTTCAGAAGAATAAAAGCAAGAGAAATATCGCACTTCATGAATGATGCTTTCTTATGAAATATCGCACATAATTTTAGATCATTCCAATTTTTTACGACAGGTGTAATCTTGTATTCCCATTATTTTTGGAACATATCTGCTCTCTCTATCAGAATTGAAATGATCTCAGCTAAGGGGATTTCATGTATGAAGAACATTTTGTATCCTTTTATAGTTTGGTTGTGCATGAATAGTACTAATTACTATATGCATATCTGTGTGTACAAGAATGAAGAATCAGTACATGTATGTCCACATATTCAGTCTGTATGGTAATTGGCCTTGTCAAGAAGCTGGTTACACAAATCTATATTAGTGATTGAATGGTTTGCTTATTTCGCTTAGTAAGTCCACTTTATGTAATCCTCCACTTGATATTTATTTTTGTTCTTTTGACTAGAGATCAGAAGGAAGACCTATTCGTAACACCACTGGTGTGCATTCACTAGAGGGAGCTAACTGATCTTTTTTTTCCTTTTTTCAACTTTCCTCTTGATGGCATTGTGGAATTCGTGGGGTAGTGATTATCTTCCTTTTTGCACGCATTAATTGTTCTTCGGTAGTCGTCTTTGTTACTCCTGTTCAATAGTTTCGGATGATGCCTACGACTGGTGGCCTTGTCATCCACCCAAATACAACTGTTATAGCAAAATTGACTTCTCTCGGGCTAAAGAAATACAAAACTTTAACAAAAGAAGATGCTTGAATGCTGCTATTGCCGAAAATCCTCTTAACCTGTAGCGTACTAAGAACTTCTGGACAGTCAGATTCAACAAAGATATTTTGGCAACCTAGCTGGTTTGATAAAAGAACTCCATTCAGAACAGCTTGAGCCTTGGGAAATCTTATCTTTAGATAGCCTTGGTTTGGATGTAGGAAGGTCTTATTACCAGAATCAGGTATGATGAATACAATTCTATATAGAATGGGTTGCTGTAGTGCGCTACTCGTTAAGGTTTAAGATTTGTGGAGTTTAATCTT
>NW_021177934.1:0-1584 GCF_002162155.2 Triticum dicoccoides
CTACTCTGTTATAAATCCTTCAAGTACTGTGTGGTGTCAGCATTACTGATCCAGGGATGACACCGGAGCACAAAGATTGGACCGTTTGAGGTCTGGTCGCTATAGCTAGACTTCACCAAAGCCTTTGACACGATTGAGCATGAAGCAATGATTGAAATTATGAGAAGCATGGGCTTCAATGAGAACTGGATAGTGTGGATTCAAAGCATCTTTTCATCGGGAAAATCTTCGGTTTTACTAAATGGTGTCCCGGGCCGACAATTTTTCTACAAATGCGGGGTCCGTCAGGGTGACCCACTATCACCCCTAATATTTGTTCTTGCGGCAGATTTACTTCAGGCAGCAATCAATGAGGCTTACAGACAAGGGCACATTCAATTACCTTTCCCCCGCACTGGCGAAAATAGATTACCCAGTGATTCAATACGCAGACGATACTATCCTCGTCATGCCAGCATGCCTCGTTCAAGTTAATACAATCAAAGGTATATTAACAGATTATGCTACCTCTATTGGCCTCAAAATAAATTTTCACAAATCTACCCTGATCCCAATCAACTATGATACCTCGCTCTCCAACGCCCTAGCACAGATGTAACATTGGCAAAATGCCGTTCACTTACTTGGGATTACCGCATGGCACAACAAGGCCCTCAGTGCAAGATCTTATGCCCCATGTTTGCTCAGTGGAAAGAAGATTATCTTCTACCCTTAACTTGATGTCATATGGAGCAAAACTCAACCTGCTAAATTTGGTGTTCACATCCTTGATGATCTTTGCACTCTGCACCATGAAATTCCCACAAAAAATCCTAGAACTTCTTGATAAGCTTCGAAGAAGATGTCCGTGGACAAATAAAACCGACCAAGGTGAAACCTGTAATTCCCTGGCCTCTTGGGACACGATCTGCCAACCCAAAGAGTGTGGAGGCCTTGGAATCATCAATCTAAAAGTCCAAAGCGAGGCATTACTTTTGAAGTACCTTCACAAGTTCTACAATAAGTTTGATTTGTCGTGGGTGGATTTGATCTGGACATCATACTATATCAACAAAATCCCTCATGCCTCTGACCCATGTGGCTCCTTCTGGTGGCGTGATGTACTCAAGCTAACACCAATATATTGTGGCATCACAAAAATTTCAGTTCATGAGGGCTCAAATGTCCTAATGTGGGAGTACCATTGGACGGTTTCGGTCCTGGCTGATTTGCACCCTAGAGCTTTCTCTTTTACTAAAGATTAAGACATATCTCTCAGAGCTTTCTTGGGCATGATGTCTCTGCATGAAGCGTTTTGATGAGGACATGACTACCTTGGATATGACCAAAAATATTGCATATATGCATATTTGTCAGGTGATTTCTAGTGCAAACTATTCAATAATCTATTTATGTTATCCAGAACAAAAATACTTCACACACTTTTGTGTTTTGTCTAATTGCAGGTGTATGGGACATTTGTACAATCCACATATGAAGATAAGGAAGAAAGAGATGTTTATTTGCTGTCCAAAAAGTTCTCTCACGTCACTTTTGTCCCAAGAGAAGATAGAGTCCAAGTCTCTCACGTTCTGGATTCAGATT
>NW_021177935.1:0-921 GCF_002162155.2 Triticum dicoccoides
TGGTATAAAACGCATGAAGAAGCTCCATGTTGATGGATCTTTGGACTCACTCGTTTTGAAAAGTTTGAGACATGCGAACCATGTCTATTGGTGTATATGCATGAAGAAACTCCATGCAAATGGATCGTTTGGACTCACTTGATTTTGAATCACTTGAGATATGCAAATCATACCACATGGGCAAGATGACTGAAAAGCCTCGTTTTCAGTAAGATGGAACAAGATAGCAACTTGTAGGAAGTAACACATTTTGATGTGTGCAGTCCAATGAGTGCTGAGGCATGCAGTGAATATCGTTATGTTCTTACTTCACAGATGATTCGAGTAGATGTTGAGAATATTTACTTGATGAAACACAAGTCTGAATTATTGAATGGTTCAAGTAATTTCAGAGTGAAGTAGCAGATCATTGTGACAAGAGGATAAAATGTCTATGATACGATCATAGAGATGAATATCTGAGTTACGAGTTTTGGCACACAATTAAGACATTGTGGAAATTGTTTCACAATTAATACCGCCTGGAACACCATAATGTGATGGTGTGTCCGAACATCATAGTTGCACCCTATTGGATATGGTGCGTACCATGATGTCTCTTATCGAATTACCACTATCGTTCATGGGTTAGGCATTAGAGACAACCACATTCACTTTAAATAGGGCACCACGTAATTCCGTTGAGATGACACCGTATGAATTATGGTTTAGAGAAACCTAAGTTGTCGTTTCTTAAAAGTTTGGGGCTGCGACGCTTATATGAAAAAGTTTCAGGTTGATAAGCTCGAACCCAAAGCGGATAAAATGCATCTTCATAGGAAACCCAAAACAGTTGGGTATACCTCCTAATTCAGATCCGAAAGCAATATGGATTGTTTCTAGAATCGGGTCCTTTCTCGAGGAAAGGTTTCTCTCGAAAGA
>NW_021177936.1:0-1637 GCF_002162155.2 Triticum dicoccoides
CTCTCTCTCTCTCTCTCTCTCTCTCTCTCTCTATTCTAGATGCATGCCAGATACTCGATCCCGCTCCCTCTACCCTAGGGGTGGCTAGTCCTATTTATAGGCAAAGGCCCTGGGCCTCTTCCCAAATATTGAGCGGGAAGGGCGCCAACAATTGGCCATTTTGAAGGGGAACAGCGGGTACACTTATCCTGACTAAAGTTGGTCCTCGCCTGTCAAAGGCTCTGGTGGTGATGCCTGCTTGGGCTCCACAATGACTTCCTCCCTGCCGTTGGGCTGGTCTTGTTCTTGTTGCACCGAAATGGATGCCTTTGCTTGATGCTCTCGCCTGTGCTTGCTCCCTTTGCACCAAAGAGGAAAGGAGGACACTGCGCGGGCTGGCGCCCGACTGGCGCCCTTGGTCGTCATGGCTTGCGTCATGGGCACCTCGCGAGGTATCCCGCCTTGAACTCTCCGCCTCCTCGTGAGCCAGCCTAATGAGGCCGCGCCTGAGGAAGCTCCTTGTCGTCCGCCCCGCGAGGCTTGGCCCGTCGCGATGGTCTTGAGCTTGTGTTGATGAAGATGGGCCGCGTTGGGCCCCCTTTGAGCCACGCTGCAGGCCGCAGGCAGGCAAGTCTGGGGACCCCTATTCCCAGAACGCCGACAGGCGTAGTGTCCATTCTTCCTGCACTTGAAACAAGTAATGTGACTTAGATCCTTCTTGGCGGGAGTTGCTGGGTTGGAACGGTTCTGGCTACTGCTTCCTCTATTCCCATTGCCATTCTTGGGGCCACTATGGTTATGCGAACTTCCTCCATTGGAATTATGGCCTCCATGGTTATGGTGAATGTGTCCTCCCGAGTTCGGGGTAAAACGGGGTCTCTGCTGAGCTCCTGAATTGTACTTCCCTTGTCCATACTTCCGCTTGCGGCTCTCTATTTGCTACTGCTTTCCTTCAATCATAAGATCTCTATCTACCAACTCCTGGTAGTTGTTGAATGTTGCCACCATCAACTGCATGCTCAGCTCATCATTTAGTCCTTCCAGAAACTTCTCCTGCTTAGCAGCATCTGTAGCTATGTCATCAGGGGCATAGCGTGCTAACTTACTAAACTCATCCACATACTGTCCCACTGTGCGTCCTCCTTGGCGCAAGTTGCGAAACTCGCGCTTCTTCATGTTCATAGCTCCTGCTGAAACATGGGCATTGCGGAAAGCCTGCTGAAACTGATTCCATGTAACAGTATTAATGAGGTAAGTGGCTGTGAAATTCTCCCACCATGATGCTGCGGGTCCATCAAGCTGATGTGCGGCAAAACGCACTCTCTCCGCATCTGTGCATCCTGCAGTGGTCAGCTCCCTTCCAATCTTGTGGAGCCAATCATCCGCAACAATCGGCTCGGTGCTACTAGAGGACACTGGCGGATTCAGCCTTAGGAAACGGGCTAAGTGATCAACAGGTGGTGGTGGTGGGTTGTTGTTGTTGTTATTGCCTTGGTTTTGATTCTGAACTAGTAGCAGCATCAAGGTATTCTGCTGCTGGATCAACTGTGCGAGCTCCGGTGGGAAGGCAAATCCATTGTCCCGTCTCGGAGGCATCTGATGGGTTTAGAAAAGGTGATAAAATAGAATAGAATGAGGTCTAAAGGGAAAACACTACC
>NW_021177937.1:0-1851 GCF_002162155.2 Triticum dicoccoides
TCTGGCTTTTCTGCAGCCCAGTCCACATATACAGCCTTCCTTTGATAATGTTGCATATGTAGTGTAGATCCTTGCTTGCGAGTACTTTGGATGAGTACTCACGGTTGCTTTGCTCCCCCTTTTCCCCCTTCTTCTTCTTTCTGGTTGTTGCAACCAGATGGTGAAGTCCAGGAGCCAGATGCCACCTTTGACGACTGCTGCTACCCCGAGGGTGCCTACTACCACGTGACAGACGCCGACGACCAGGAGTAGTTAGGAGGCTCCCAGGCAGGAGGCCTTGCCTTTTCGATCGATGTTGCTTTTGTGCTAGCCTTCTTAAGGCAAACTTGTTTAACTCATGTCTGTACTCAGATATTGTTGCTTCCGCTGACTCTTTTGTTTTCGAGCTTATGTATTCGAGCCCTCGAGGCCCCTGGCTTGTAATATAAAGCTTGTATTATTTTAATTTGTGTCTAGAGTTGTGTTGTGATATCTTCCCGTGAGTCCTTGATCTTGATCGTACACATTTGCGTGTATGATTAGTGTACGATTGAATCGAGGGCGCCACAAGTTGGTATCAGAGCCGACTGCCTGTAGGTAGCCCCCTTTCCAACTCCTTGGCCGAAGTTGAGTCTAGTCACTGAAAAACTTTTACTAACATTGGCTGTGTGGCTTACGGGCCCACATCGCTATTGGGTGGTATTAGGATCTTTTACTCCTCGTCTATACTCTGGGACTCTGAACTCTCTTCTACTCGGGTTAAATGAATTTACTAACATTAGGATCCCGTGACCACATTCACCCCGAAGTTGGATGAAGCCATAGTTATTCCTTAGGATAGCTTTTGAGTAGTGCACACCCTGTCGTGTTGACTACGGAGTGGAATCCGTCGTACCTCCTTCATTATGCATGTTTTCATCATGAATGATCCTTATCTTTGCAAATGCTCAATGCTGAACTACCCCTGTTACGTGTTAGCAGGATGGTTAGACCCGCTGGTCGTGGCTGTGGTGCCAACGACCCACCACCGTCTGAATTCTTTACTGGAATGAGGCAACAGTTCGAGTTAACTCGCCAGCTCATGGAAGGAATGATGGCTCAGTTTCCTCGTCCGAACATGAATCAGCATCCAACCCGAGTAACTCTGCAGGACTTCATGCGCCTCAACCCAACTATCTACCGCAGCTCAACTCAACCCCTTGATGCTGATGACTGGCTCCGCGACATCACATATGAAATGGAGTCTGCTAGTGTTGCCCCTGCCAGCTATGTCACCTTCGCATCCTTCTTTCTGAAGGGTCCTGCTGCTCAATGGTGGGACAGCCACCGGCGTACCCTACTTGCTAGAACGGTCATTACTTGGCCGGATTTCCAAGCTGCCTTCCGTGCCCGTTTCATTCCTCAGGGAACCATGGACAGGAAGAAGCGAGAGTTCCGCAACCTCACCCAAGGCAACAAGACTGTAGATGCTTATCAGCGGGAATTCTTGGAATTGTCCCGTTACGCTGAAGAAGACATTGCAACTGATGCTCGTAAGCAAGAGAAGTTTCGGGATGGACTTCACCCTGATATTAAGCTAGCATTGCTCGTTCATGACTTTGCCGACTTCGCCACCTTGGTGAACAAGGCTATTCAGGTTGAGACTGGTCTTCAGGAACACCAGGGATCCCTCAGGCGTAGCCGTGACGCTGGCCCATCTTCGGGCCCGTCAGCGCAGAAGCGTCGGATATGGATTCCCCACAGCATGTATCGTCCAACTGCACCTGCACCAAGACAGTCCTATGTTGCACCTCGTCTGCCTCCTCAACCGCAGAGGCAGCCCCTTCGGGCTGTACCGCCCCAAGCTTATGCTCCCAATCCCAATGATGGTCT
>NW_021177938.1:0-1566 GCF_002162155.2 Triticum dicoccoides
GGAGTTGGTAGATAGAGATCTTATGATTGAAGGAAAGCAGTAGCAAATAGAGAGCCGCAAGCGGAAGTATGGACAAGGGAAGTACAATTCAGGAGCTCAGCAGAGACCCCGTTTTACCCCGAACTCGGGAGGACACATTCACCATAACCATGGAGGCCATAATTCCAATGGAGGAAGTTCGCATAACCATAGTGGCCCCAAGAATGGCAATGGGAATAGAGGAAGCAGTAGCCAGAACCGTTCCAACCCAGCAACTCCCGCCAAGAAGGATCTAAGTCACATTACTTGTTTCAAGTGCAGGAAGAATGGACACTACGCCTGTCGGCGTTCTGGGAATAGGGGTCCCCAGACTTGCCTGCCTGCGGCCTGCAGCGTGGCTCAAAGGGGGCCCAACGCGGCCCATCTTCATCAACACAAGCTCAAGACCATCGCGACGGGCCAAGCCTCGCGGGGCGGACGACAAGGAGCTTCCTCAGGCGCGGCCTCATTAGGCTGGCTCACGAGGAGGCGGAGAGTTCAAGGCGGGATACCTCGCGAGGTGCCCATGACGCAAGCCATGACGACCAAGGGCGCCAGTCGGGCGCCAGCCCGCGCAGTGTCCTCCTTTCCTCTTTGGTGCAAAGGGAGCAAGCGCAGGCGAGAGCATCAAGCAAAGGCATCCATTTCGGTGCAACAAGAACAAGACCAGCCCAACGGCAGGGAGGAAGTCATTGTGGAGCCCAAGCAGGCATCACCACCAGAGCCTTTGACAGGCGAGGACCAACTTTAGTCAGGATAAGTGTACCCGCTGTTCCCCTTCAAAATGGCCAATTGTTGGCGCCCTTCCCGCTCAATATTTGGGAAGAGGCCCAGGGCCTTTGCCTATAAATAGGACTAGCCACCCCTAGGGTAGAGGGAGCGGGATCGAGTATCTGGCATGCATCTAGAATAGAGAGAGAGAGAGAGAGAGAGAGAGAGAGAGCGACTGAACTCCTCCTAGCAGTTCATCGCACCAACCAAGAACAGACCCTCGCGAGGCTGTTCTTCCTTGTATTGTTCATCATCAGCCCAAGAGGCAATCCACCACACCACACACTAGAGTAGGGTTTTACACCACAATGGTGGCCTGAACCAGTATAAACCCTGTGTCTCTTGTGTTGTTTCTTTCGTAGTTTAGATCCTAGCGATTCGGCGAGGAGCAGGTAGGTAGAGGGCGAAATCTCCGCGTGCACCCCAGTGTTCGAACCTCAAGGGTCTACCGGAACCCGAAATCCGACATTTGGCGCGCCAGGTAGGGGTGCGCTGGAATTCGCCTTCCGTCGTCTTGTTCTTCTCCGACCATCGCATCCATGTCTGACACTCGTCGGGCTCGCGCCGAGCGCCGAGCCGCCCTCGCTTCTCGCGTCGCCCAGACGGCTCCCGTCGGCGGGCTCCCTCGTCGTTCCCCGTCGCCTGCCGTCAACGCCGCCACCGGCCCGTGGGGGAACGAGCAACAAGCATCGTCCCAGCATCCATCCATGAGGCGAGATGGCCGCACTGCTACACCCTCGCTCACCCCCGCTGGTTCTTCGTCCCGCTCGCCTCGCG
>NW_021177939.1:0-1496 GCF_002162155.2 Triticum dicoccoides
CCGGTGAAGCCCCGGTGACCAAATGGTCCCACGCCTGCGTCCGTTGCACTCGTTGCGTCCCGTAGAGTAAAACTAGCGCGACCACTATCTTGTTTGCACACCGCAGCGCCGGTCCCGCGAACCCCCGAGCTCCGGCCGCCGCCGGGGTCGATACCGCGCTCAACTCCGGCCACCCCACGCCCTCTCGTGGCTCCCCCTAGATGCGCGGGAGCACGGGCTTCCTCCTGGTGCCCTCAGGGTGCCCAACCGCAGCCTGTAGTGCCAACCCGAGCTACTCCGGCGAGGTTCCGCCGTCGCCGTGGTCGCCGGCGTCACTCGCCGACGTGGCCACTTAATTAGGGCGTAAACACCTCGCTAATCACCCACTAGAGCCACTGCCAAGTGGGCCCCGTGCCTAATTAATTAGTTTAACCTCTCTGTTTAGATTAGTACTAATTTTGTGGGCCCCATAGGTCAGTTTGACCTGGCCCCGTCACACTTTGACCGACCCTACACGTCGGAGTTGACCGTGCTGACGCGGCCTTTGACCCGGCCCCACCTGTCAGTGGGTTAAACAACCCTGTGTCACTGACGTGTGGCCCCCACACGTCAGGTTTGACCTGGAGGCGCCCTGTTGACCTGCTGACGTCAAGGTGATGTCATGCTGACGCATTAAATGATTTTCTGGATTTAAAAATAATCAGGAAATTCCAGAAAATGCCTAAAACTTCAATAATTCATAGAAAATTAACCGTAACTCCAAATTAAATAATTTATATATGAAAAATTATCAGAAAAATTCAAGGAATCCATCTGTACCATTTTCATGCATGTTAGAACAACTTATCACTACTGTTTAGGGCAAATGAAGTGAATGCCATTTAAATAACCACATATGGAGTTTGAATTTGAATCTTGTATTCAAACCAACCCCATTTAACTTGTTGCTAGATGCATTAGCCCAAAACACATTCATTTTGCCATGTCATGATCATGCATCATATTGTGCATTGCATTGATTGTGTTCCTTTCTGTGTTGCCGGTATTTGTCCCCTTTCGATAGACGTGATACCGATGACGTGATCGTTGACACTGATGAAGACTCAATGCTATCTTCAGAAGTGCCAGGCAAGCAAAACCCCCTTGTTCATTCCGATACAATCCTACTCTCTCGCTCCTGCTCTCTTTTACTGCATTAGGACAACAACGATTCATCTGTTACTTGCTGCGGTAGCTGAACCCCTTTATCCTTTGCATGACCTGTCATTCCACAGTAAATAGATGAAACCCACTAGTATGAGTAGGAATTGTTTGAGCCCTGTTGTGCCTACTCATTCATGCTTGTTTGTCATGCCTGCTACTGCTTAGAGTTGAGTCAGGTCTGATTCATCGGGGATGAATCAGAGGCGTGTGAACATGTCCTACTGTGTGTGAGCTAAGTGTGTGAACACGATTTGGTAAAGGTAGCGGTGAGAGGCCATGTAGGAGTACATGGTGGGTTGTCTCATTGAAGCCGT
>NW_021177940.1:0-950 GCF_002162155.2 Triticum dicoccoides
CGATGAAAACTGAAAATTTTCACAAGTGTTTCTTATATAGTCCAAGCATTAGTCCCGGTTCGTAGCACCAACCGAGACCAAAGCCCCCTTTAGTCCCGGTAGGTGCCACCAACCGGGACCAAAGGTCTATTTTTAGCAGCCCAAAGGGCGGAAGCGGCGGCCTTTGGTCCCGGTTGGTGCCGCCAACCAGGACTGAAGGGGGTGCATTGGTCCCGGTTGGTGCCACGAACCGGTATCAATGCACCCCTTTAGTCCCGGTTGGTGGCACCAACCGGGACCAAAGGCCTTTTGCTTCCCGTGTCGCGGCCATAAGTTTAGTCCCACCTTGCTAGTTGAGAGGGCTCGAGAGTGGTTTATAAGCGCTGCTGCGCCCACCCTCTCGAGCTTTTTCCCCGTTGTCCATTTTGCATTCCAGCGCTCCATTCTCCTCCGGTGGTCATTTCTACCTTTCTTTCATGTGTGGGGATTAAACATTTCCTGATTGGACCAAGACTTGCCAAGTGGCCTTGGTTTACTACCGGTAGACCGCCTGTCAAGTTTCATAATATTTGGACTTCGTTTGATACTCTAACGGTTAACCGAGGGACCGAGAAGGCCTCGTGTGTGTTGCAGCCCAACACCCCTCCATTTTGACCCAAAACCAACCAAAACCCTCTCCATCATCTAGAGCGTTCGATCACGATCGCGTGGCCGAAAACCGCACCTCATTTGGACACTCCTAGCTCCTCCTATGCCTATATAAAGGCCACTCCCCGAAATTTTGGGGCAAACCCTAGATCACTCCCTCTCGTCGCGCGCCGGACACAATCCGCGCCGACGGACATGTCCGGCTAGCTGCCCGCCGCCACATGGCGTCCTCTCGTTGGTCGCGCCGCCCTCGCCCCACATCGCCTGTCCCCGCCGCCGCGCGGCCCGGCATCCCGGAGCCGGCCCCCGCGGCCCGCTCCCTC
>NW_021177941.1:0-697 GCF_002162155.2 Triticum dicoccoides
ACGGGCGGAGGCGGCGCTCACTGGGGACGGGGGCGGCGGTGCGCAGGGCTTCGGCGTCGGCGTCGGCGTCGGGGCAGGGCTTCGGCGTCGGCGTCGGGGCAGGGCTTCGGCGTCGGCGTCGGCCGGGGCAGCGCTTCGGCGTCGAGAGAGAGGAGAATGGGAAGTGGCAAAACTGCTAAGTGCAGTATTTATAGACGCACCTTTAGTCGCGGTTGGAGAGGCGGACCGCGACTAAAGATTGTTGAAATCCACCATTGTCATTCCGTATTGCTGGTCCACCTTTACCCCACCTCCTGTTAGCTTGAACCATTTGCACCGGAACAAAGGGACCTTAAAGGAGGGTCCATAGTCAAGTTCCCATATCTCCTCTATGTAACCATAATATGTGACCTTTTGCCCATTCTCGGTTGCTGCATCAAAGCGGACACCACTGTTTTGGTTGGTGCTCTTTTTATCTTGGGCGATCGTGTAAAATGTATTCCCATTTATCTCGTACCCTTGGAAAGTCGTTATAGTCGAAGATGGTGTCTTGGCCAACATGTACAGCTGATCTACAACATCATTGTCATTCATTAAATGTTTTCTCAACCAACTGCCGAAAGTCTCCATGTGGGCCTTCCTAATCCAGGATTCAGGCTTCCCCGGGTTGTCCGAGCGTAAAATATTCTTGTGTTTCTCAAAGTACGGAGCCACCAAG
>NW_021177942.1:0-1301 GCF_002162155.2 Triticum dicoccoides
TTTCAGCCTCTGCTGACTTCAGCATCGAGAACACTTCAGGAATGGTCTTTTCCATTCCCTGCATGTTGTAGTTCATCACAAAGCTCTTGTAGCTTGGTGGGAGCGACTGGAGGATTCTGTCAATGACCGCCTCATCTGGGAGGTTAATGTTCAGCTGGGTCATACGGTTGTGCAACCCAGACATCTTCAGGATGTGCTCACTGACAGAACTGTTTTCCTCCATCTTACAACTGTAGAACTTGTCGGAGACATCATATCTCTCGACCCGGGCATGAGCTTGGAAAACTAGTTTCAGCTCTTCGAACATCTCATATGCTCCGTGATGCTCAAAATGCTTTTGGAGCCCCGGTTCTAAGCTGTAAAGCATGCCACACTGAACGAGGGAGTAATCATCAGCGCGAGTTTGCCAAGCATTCATAATGTCTTGGTTCTCTGGGACGGGAGCGTCACCTAGCGGTCCTTCTAGGACATATTGTTTCCTGGCAGCTATGAGGATGATCCTCAGGTTCCGGACCCAGTCCGTATAGTTGCTGCCATCATCTTTCAGCTTGGTTTTCTCTAGGAACGCATTGAAGTTCATGTTGACATTAGCGTTGGCCATTGATCTACAAGACATATTTGCTAAGGTTTTAGACTAAGTTCAAGATAATAAAGTTCTAATCAAATTATGAACTCCCACTTAGATTAGACATCCCTTTAGTCATCTAAGTGTTACACGATCCGAGTCGACTAGCCCGTGTCCGATCATCACGTGAGACGGACTAGTCATCGTCGGTGAACATCTTCATGTTGATCGTATCTTCCATACGACTCGTGTTCGACCTTTCGGTCTCCGTGTTCCGAGGCCATGTCTGCACATGCTAGGCTCGTCAAGTTAACCCTAAGTGTTTTCGCTGTGTAAAACTGTCTTACACCCGTTGTATGTGAACGTAAGAATCCATCACACCCGATCATCACGTGGTGCTTAGAAACGACGAACTGTAGCAACGGTGCACAGTTAGGGGAGAACACTTCTTGAAATTTTATAAGGGATCATCTTATTTACTACCGTCGTCCTAAGTAAACAAGATGCATAATACATAATAAACATCACATGCAATTATACAGTTGTGACATGATATGGCCAATATCATATAGCTCCATTGATCTTCATCTTCGGGGCTCCATGATCATCTTGTCACCGGCTTGACACCATGATCTCCATCATCATGATCTCCATCATCGTGTCTTCATGAAGTTGTCACGCCAACGACTACTTCTACTTCTATGACTAACGTTTAGCAATAAAGTAAAGTAGTTTA
>NW_021177943.1:0-1210 GCF_002162155.2 Triticum dicoccoides
TTTTGAAGGAAATTCGAGAGATTATGTTTCTTATAGACATTAGCCCCCCTGGTAGGGACAAATGTACCTTTCTCCAGATGCTCTATGATCCGGGCAATCTCATTTGGCCGTAAATTGAAGAAAATCCAGCGGCTATATGCCTTATTCTCCTTGTTTTCGCCGGATGGCATGCTGTAACTCACGCGCGTGAAAGCCAAGAACAAAAGGGCATTCCTGGCATCGGTCAATATATATGTGGAAACGATATCTCCTCTATAGAGGACAAGAAATTTTGGGGCAATCAGGCAAAAAGCGCATGAGAAAATGAAGTACTTTCAAGGACTGTCATAGAATGGACAGATGTTCACTAAAACGGTCATAATTTTTTCATTCGGAGTCCGTGTCGGACCCACAAGTACTCAAACATATCGCGGTGAGCGCGCGAATCTAGAAATTACTCCCCGCTAGCGCCAGGAGGCCCGGAGTGCCCTCAAATACGGCCTTAAGCTGGACTTTTTGGCCCTGAAAGTCAAAGAACATCATTCGTCGCTGTTTTTTAGACAAGATTCTGAACCCATTTGGCACTTCCTTTTGAAGGAAATTCGAGAGATTATGTTTCTTATAGACATTAGCCCCCCTGGTAGGGACAAACGTACCTTTCTACAGATGCTCTATGAACTGGACAATCTCATTTGCTCGTAAATTGAAGAAAATCCAGCGGCTATGTGCCTTATTCTCCTTGTTTTCGCCGGATGGCATGCTGTAACTCACGCGCGTGCAAGCCAAGAACAAAAGGGCATTCCTGGCATCGGTCAATATATATGTGGAAACGATATCTCCTCTATAGAGGACAAGAAATTTTGGGGCAATCAGGCATAAAGCGCATGAGAAAATGAAGTACTTTGAAGGACTGCCATAGAATGGAGAGATGTTCACTAAAACGGTCATAATTTTTTCATTTGGAGTCCGTGTCGGACCCACAAGTACTCAAATATATCGCGGCGAGCGTGCGAATCTAGAAAATACTCCCCGCTAGCGCCAGGAGGCCCAGAGTGCGCTCAAATACGGCCTTAAGCAGGACTCTTTTGGCCCTGAAAGTCAAAGAACATCATTCGTCGTTGTTTTTTAGACAAGTTTCTGAACTCATTGGCACTTCCTTTTGAAGGAAATTCGAGAGATTAAGTTTCTTATAGACATTAGCCCCCCTGGTAGGGACAAACGTACCTTTCTC
>NW_021177944.1:0-1250 GCF_002162155.2 Triticum dicoccoides
TCCCTCAATTGTATTTGGGTGCACCGTCTGGACCTAATACCCATCATTCGGTAGCAACAGGGTGCATGCCTGTTATTTTCTCTTCGCATGTGGGTAATTACTTATTTTCTTTCTATTGTGCTTTATGTAAAATGTTCTTGAACTGTCTTTAGTGTAGGTAAAATGCATGAGCTTACGCTTTTGAACGAATACATAAACTTGGCAATAGCAACTGATCTTCATCATGATGATTATTGAGCCAGCCAATTGTTGATATGTTTTTTTGTTAAATTATATTCTAGTGTGCAGTGGTAGAGCTAGACGAAATCTGCCGAGGAGGGCCAAAGACAAAATATGAGTTGCAAAATCAAACTTATTGATACGTTCTTCCATAAATTGTATACTAGTATGCAGTGACGGGGCTAGACGATATCTATCCACGGAAGGCCAAAGACAGAATACGAGTGTTGGGGTGAGAAGGGGCGCCAAATATATTCTCATCTATGCTCTCCTATAAAAAGAATTCTTCATAAAATTGGTTCAAACCTTTGGGGGGGGGGGCATTTGCCCCCTTAGTTTAACACATAGCTCCGATTGTCCACGGTGCCGAGGAGGACCACTTCAAGCTTCTCCATGGTACGATCAACATCGTGGGCTGCTTTAGCTTCGAAGATTTCTCCCCCAATTCCGCTGCCCGCCTCTTCCACCGGCTCTTCGGGAGGCCCGCTGCGCCGCCGCCGGCGGTGCCTGCTGCGCCGGTGGCTCGACGACGATGATGATGTCGTCATCGTCCTTGGCCGCCGCGTCCAGGACGACGACGTCCTCCTCCTCGCCGTTCTCCGATGCGTCATCGTCCTCCTCGCCGTGCGCGTCGACGACGACAACGACAACGTCGTCCTCCTCGCCGAGCGCGCCGCCATGGACGTGTGGGACTCCCACGACGAGGTGCGCGGCCGCGCGGTCCATGCGTTCGTCCGTCCTGACGACGCACCTAACCACAGTGTACTACGTACCAGTTGGTTGTTGAAACTTGCCCACAAGATCGATCACATCAAATCACGATAGAGACGTGCACACAATAATTTTTGCCAAATTAACCTACAACCTGACACGTACTAAACTATTCCTGTACAAGGACTAGCACCCGTACATGAACTAGTACTCGAATCGGACACAAGGACTCCTACTTGCTAATTACTAATCAAGATTACTCTAACATTCTCTTCCTAATCTTGACACACTTTGTCTTATGTGCTTCTTCGGTCTTGGCT
>NW_021177945.1:0-1721 GCF_002162155.2 Triticum dicoccoides
GGACAGACACAGGAACGAAGAAGGACACATGCCGGCCAGCCTAAGTGTTCCGGAGCAGTAGCAAGCTACCATGGCTCAGTGGAAACACTAGGAGACATTTCCCGGTAAGAGAGGCTACTAAGGATAAACAACTAGATAGTCAGATCCCACACATACCAAGCATTTCAACAACATACACACAATATGCTCGATATGTGCAGATACAACATGGCATCACAACATGACTCTACAACTCAAGTAATTTACTCATTAGGCTCCGAGGAGCGAGATATTACAAACATGGGTCTCATGACCCAACAATCAGAGCATACAAATCAAAGCACAAGCGGAAGCTAAACATGTCTGAGTACAGACGTCTATAAATGAAAAAGGCTGTAAGCCCGACTATCTACCAGATCCTGCCGAGGGCACAAGATCGTAGCTGAGGTAACAAGCTAAACGTCGAAGTCCAAGCGGAACTACTAGTGAGACTGAAGTCTCTCTGCAAAAACATAAAATAGGCAAACGTGAGTACAAATGTACCCAGCAAGACTTACATCAGAACTAACTACATATGCATCATTATCAACAAGGGGGTGGTGGAGTTTAACTGCAGCAAGCCAGCTTTGACTCGGTGGCTAACCTGAACTACGACTGCAAGTAACTCTTTTGAGGTGGCGCACATGAGTCCACATATTCACCATATCAATACACCACTATGGATCCGCTCCCGTCTCCCTACGAGAACGCCATCCATAGCACTCACGCTTATCTTGCGTATTTTAGAGTATCCACTTTCACTTGTCTATGAACTGTACAAGGGGTCCCAGTTTCCATATCCGAGGAATCCGGCTATTCGAATAGATAATGATAACCCTGCAGGGGTGTACTTCTTCACACACGCTTTCGCCACTTATCGCCCTGTACACGTCATGTACCTCGGCAACCTTCAAGAGAAAGCCGGGCGAGGGAGTCGGCCACGACCTGACTAACCGAACAAGTCTCTAGTCCAGGTTTATCGCCTATTCGGGTTCCATCCGCAAGGAGATCCGGCCGGGGTGTCGCTCATGGCCCCAAACGATGTGAGCAGGGTTCCCAAGCCCACCATCCGGGTGCCACTTGGTACACCGTGCCACTGTGATAGAGGCAAAGGTGTCCCGTCTTTCGATGAGATGGTGGATTTCGCTTTGGTGGAAGTTGACTTTGACGATCCGACTACGAACGTGCGAGGACGTCGCGCCTTAGCAATCGCTAAACCAACTCCGAGAGGTTATTGACCACACCGGAGCACGATCAACCTGACCACGAGGGTCTGTTTCCTGCGAGCAAACGAAGAACAAGCAAGAAACTAAGATTGCAATCTGGATATTGCGAATATAAGATGAAAGCTTTATTGATCAAGGTGGGGTTCTGTGATGCCTTTGTCTGGTCGTTGAACACAAACGAAGTACGCGAAGTTGCAGCTATGGCGAACTTTTAATCTAAACAAAACCCAAAGTCTAAACGATGCCCTAAGGGCTGTATATATGGAGGAAGAGGGGGGAATTTCGTGGCCCTTGGTGGAGGAGTCCGAAATCAACCCTATCTCTTGTTTCCCCACACATACGGACTCTAAAAATAGCCTATACTTATGTATTTCGAAATTACATGGGCCTGGCCCAATAATAAGGTGACGCAGCACCTAAAATAGCCTCGGGACGAAATTTATGAAGTGGCATCTTGTATATTTCGTCCAAGGCTTC
>NW_021177947.1:0-955 GCF_002162155.2 Triticum dicoccoides
GTAGTCAATAGAACGTTGTCTACTATGCTTAGGGCTGTTTTGAAGAATAATAAGAAAATGTGGGAGGAATGCTTGCCTCATATTGAATTTGCTTATAATCGTTCATTGCATTCTACTACTAAGATGTGCCCTTTTGAAGTTGTGTATGGTTTCCTACCTCGTGCACCTATTGATTTGTTGCCTCTTCCATCTTCGGAGAAGGTTAATTTTGATGCTAAACAACGTGCTGAATTGATTTTAAAAATGCATGAGTTAACTAAGGAAAACATTGAGCGTATGAATGCTAAATATAAACTTGCTGGAGATAAGGGTAGAAAACATGTTGTGTTTGCACCTGGAGATCTTGTTTGGTTACATTTGCGTAAGGATATATTTCCTGATTTGCGCAAATCAAAGTTAATGCCACGTGCTGCTGGTCCCTTTAAGGTGTTAGAGAAAATAAATGATAATGCATATAAACTTGAGCTGCCTGCAGATTTTGGGGTTAGTCCCACTTTTAACATTGCAGATTTGAAGCCTTATTTGGGTGAGGAAGATGAACTTCCGTCGAGGACGACTTCATTTCAAGAAGGGGAGGATGATGAGGACATCAATACAATTGTTACACCCACAGCCCCTGCTGCTATACATACTGGACCAATTACTAGAGCTCGTGCACGCCAACTAAATTACCAGGTACTTTCGTTTCTTGGTAATGATTCTAATGTTCATCAGAATATGATGCTGCCTAAATTGGATACATTTGTTTTGCTTACAAATGAAGGGCCTAGCTTGGAGAAGGATGAACATTGGAGCAAGAACAAGCATGGAGATGATGGCATGCGCAAGGGGAACAAGAACGGAGTTACAAGTGATGATTTCAGGACGTTGAAGCCACCATAATGGGTGCATGAAGCCTTGGACGAAATATACAAGATGCCACTTCATAAATTTCGTCCCGAGGCTATTTTAGGTG
>NW_021177948.1:0-1772 GCF_002162155.2 Triticum dicoccoides
CGAGGATCCACCTCCGTCTTCCTACGAAAGAGCCATCCTCGGCACTCACACTTATCTTGAGGCTTTTAGCAGTTTCCATTTACTTGTCTATGAACTGTATAGGCAACCAAGTAGTCCTTTACCGCGGACGCGGCTATTCGAATAGATCATGATAACCCTGCAGGGGTGTACTTCTTCATACATGTTTCCACCACTTAGCGTCTGCACACGATATGTGCTCGGCAGACTTCAAGCGAAAGCCGACGTGGGTGTAGACCACGACCTACCTAAACACTTAAGCCTCTAGTCCAGGTTTATCGCCTATTCAGGTTCCATCCGCAGGGAGTCCGGCCGAGGTTTCCCATACGGCCCCGAACGATGTGAACAGGGTTCCCGAGATACCTAACGGGTATTCGGTACACCCGGCCACGTACCTACCGCATCACAGCCCACCCCTACGGTCAGCGCTGTCCACGGCCTCCAGTATGCTACAAACACCAGAAACTACTTGCAACTCCTGGACAGAGAGCTAGGGTGAATAAGAAGTCGAGCGGGGTCATATCTCAGGGCCCAATGCATGGTAGTAACTGTATCTTAAATCACACATACAGATCTCAGTGCTTAAGGTCGGCTTCAATGAAACAACCCACCATGTACTCCTACATGGCCTCTCATCGATACCTTTACCAAATCGTGTTCACCACACCACTCTCATTTCCGACATAATCATTTCACTCTAGCCATCACCCAGATGAACCAGACCTGACACGACTCTAAGCATAGCAGGCATAGCAAGGTAGGAACAACACATACATATGGCTCAATCAACTCCTACACATGCTAGTGGGTTTCATCTAGTTACTGTGGCAATGACAGGTCATGCAGAGGAGATGGGTTCAACTACCGTAGCACACAGCAGTTTGAAACGCGTTGTCCTAATGCAGTAAAAGAGAGCAGGAGCGAGAACATGGGATTGTATCGATATGATCAAATGGTTGGTTGCTTGCCTGATGGTTCGATGCACTGATACGGTTCTTCGTTAGGGTAATCATGGTACTCCTCGGAGGCAGAACCTGTCGCAAGGACACCGATACACAACCATCACCAAACAATGTGCAACAATATGATGCATGCATGAAACATGGCAATATGAGTGTGTTGGGCTAATGCAACTAAAACCAGAAGGGTTTGAACAAATTTGAATCAAGGATTCAAATTTCAAATTCAAATATGGCCTTTTAAAGTGCTTTTCCTTGTTCTGCTTAAAACATCAATTTAACTTGTTTGATCATGCATGAAAATAGTACAGATGGATAGATTAGATTTTTCTGATCATTTTTCATATATAATTTGTCCAAATTGGAGTTACAGAATAAAAGTTATGAATTTTTAAAGTTTAAATAATATTCTGGAATTTCCTGATTTAAATTAAATCCAGAAATATAAATATTGCGCCAGCATGACGTCAGCATGACGTCAGTGGTCAACTGTGGCTGGCTGGAGTCAAACCTGACGTGTGGGGTCCACACGTCAGTGACTGGGGGGTTAAACAGGGTTAGTTTAATCCTAATTAGGGGTTAGTGGCGCTGGGGCCCACTGGTCAGTGTCAGGGGGTTAACTAACAGTGGTTAGCGCTAATCCTAATTAGCTACAGGGCTGGGCCCACCTGTCAGGGACCCAGGGGGGTCCTGCCGTGGTCAAAGTGGGTCAAACCCACCGGCGACATGACGCCGGCGAGGCCCGAGACGGCGGCGCGATGCGGAATCGCGCTACAGGGCACGGGCGAGGCCGTG
>NW_021177949.1:0-2618 GCF_002162155.2 Triticum dicoccoides
GTCCATCTTCTCCCTGATGCACTGCAGCGCCGCCTCGGTGCAGAGCGCGGCCAAGTCGGCGCCCACGTAGCCATGTGTATCCTTGGCAATCAGCTCAAGGTTGACGTCCTCATCCAGCTTCATGTTCTTGGTGTGGATGCGGAGCACTTCGAGACGCCCGACCTCGTCCGGCACGCCGATGTCGATCTCGCGATCAAACCTTCCGAATCGCCTCAAGGCAGGGTCGATGCTGTTGGGACGGTTCGTCGCGCCCATGACGATGACGTGCGCGCGGGCCTTCATGCCATCCATCAGTGTCAGCAGCTGGGAGACGATGCGCCTCTCGACCTCGCCGTGAGTCTTCTCCCTGTTCGGAGCAATGGAGTCGATCTCGTCGATGAAGATGATAGAGGGCGTGTTCTTCTCAGCCTCCTCGAAGGCCTTCCTCAGGTTGCTCTCGCTCTCTCCGGCCATCTTCGACATTATCTCTTGCCCGTTGATAAGGAAGAAGAAGGCCCCGGTCTCGTTGGCCACCGCACGGGCGATCAACGTCTTGCCGGACCCTGGAGGGCCGTACAGGAGGATGCCCTTGGGAGGCTTGACGCCAATGCTCTTGAAGATCTGCGGATGCCTAAGTGGCAGCTCGACGAGCTCCCTGATGAGAGTCAGCGGTTTCCCCATGCCACCCACGTCATCGTAGCCGACGTCGTCAAGCCTCTCCTCGTCCTCCCGCTTGACCGGCTCACCCTCGCAGAATATCTCCGTGTCGGGCGCCACGACACAGTAGTCCACCGCGGGGTCGATCTCCATGACCTTGAACTCGACGCTCCGCATGCCGCCGCGCACGAGGAAGAGGTCGCCCTTGTGGACCGGGCGGAAGGCGTCCACGAAGTAGGGCTTGAGGTAGGCGTCGAAGAGGTTGCCCGTGATGCCCTCGACGGTGTCGTCCAGAGGGAGGATGTGCACGCGCTTACCGAACTTGGCGTCGTGGCACAGGTGCACGGACACGACGTCGGCGATGCGCACGCGCAGGTTGGAGCGGGCTACCTTGTTGATCCTGAGCTTGTGCCCCTCGCAGGTGTCGTCGGCCAGTGCCATGCAGACCGTGTTGTGGCGACGTTTGCCCTTGAGCAGCACGATGTCGTCCTGGAATATGGAGAGCTTCTCCATTGTGGCCGGGTGGAGGTTGCACACGGAGTTGTCGTCGTTGGTGGCGGCCTCCTCCACCACCAGCCGGTTCGCCGCCTTCTTTGACGCCGCCGCGCTCACCATCGCCTTCAACTCTCGTTGATCGACTTGCTGCGTGGTCTCTCGTGTATTACTACTCTCGTTGGATGTTGTCGAGCGCTGATTTGCGTTGGTGTTGTGGTGAGGTGAGGTGGAGACGTGGGGGTTGCACCCTTTATTGAAGGCACGGCCGACTCCGGTTGGAAGGCCGTGATCGTTCGCGTCATATTCGTACTCTTTGCCCGTGGTCCGTGCCGTAATAGGACGCTAACTCTTTTCCTACTACCTTGGCACGATCGGGTCGAAAGAACCCTTCGAACTCGGAATATTTGCACCTGCCTGCGCTAACAATGGCGTGTCCGTGCTGGAGGAGACTGCGGTCGTTCGTGCGATACGAGACGGACAGCACCGAGCCGCTCAGTCGCCGGCTGTCGGGTGCCAAGGAGGAGGCGGTCTCCGACGGCGAGGCACTCGGGGGAGTCATCGAGCGCGTGGCGCCCCTCCAGCGCGCCCTCGAGTCGCGGTGCTGCAGCGTAACGTGGCCGTGGCACTGATGCACGAGGCCCAGCGGCACGCGGAGGAGGCCGAGGCTGCGGTCCGGCGAGCTTGCCGCGGCGGAAGTGCGCGAGAAGACGTAGCAGAGCGCGGCGACGGACGCGCGCATCAGGGAGCTCGAGAGGAGATGCTAGTGCTACGTGATGGCGAACAATGGGCGCTGGAGGCCGCCGCCGCGGAGACGCGGGAGAAGGAGGGGGAGCCATGCATGGGAGGGGCGTGCGCGTCAGGAAGCTCGTGGAGGAGATGCTACCTGATGAGCAATGGGTGGTAGACGTGAACGATTCGTCCTGAGCTTGCCATTGCGGCATCGACATGTTTCGATTTTTCTTCACACTAGATGACTCGTTGCGCCAATGACGCAAAGGCCGACAGCAAGCTAAGTATTTTAAGGGTGGTGATAGGAAAACTCAGACACAGATCTAAAAATAATGAGTACTTACTGCTTGTTAATGTCTCTGTTCATGATTACTGTTTCTCCGAACAGTTTGTGCTAGATGATAGTGCTATGTCCCTTGAGTGGAAGGTGGACGCTGCCAGGTAGCGCATGCCTCTTCCTTGCTTAGCATTTTTGCTGTTGCTGGTGATTACTCGATGTTTGAAACAGAGAAAGTAGTAAAAACAGATAATTATAGATAAGGGGGCATTATGCATATTAATAGATCAATGAGGAGCAATAACAAAGGTTATATAGGTAAAAGCATAGGTGGTAGCTGTTCAAAAGCAACAGATAGCATTGTCGAAAAACAGAGGAAGGTTCCATCCTATTATATAGCTTGTTTATTAGTCCTTAGAATGCTAGATGATATTTAGATACGACTTCCGTTGCTGTCGATGGTTCATCTAAAGGCAATGCA
>NW_021177950.1:0-911 GCF_002162155.2 Triticum dicoccoides
CGCAGAACGTCTACTACCGTTTCATTGCCGTCCGTGAGGGGGGCCACAACCCGGAGACGCGTGCCGCCTCTTCGGACATGCCACAACACCACCCCACATGTATGAGGGCCCGGTACGACGCTCCGGTGGCATTGCTACCCCCCAGGGCCCCCGTCCCGCCTAACCCTGTAGCGTTTGACCACGGGATCTAGCCCTTTGACTTTGCACGGACGGGCTTTGACCAGTGGACCTCTCCACCCGGTTGTGTTAGGTCGTCCCAGAGGGACACCGGGAAGCAACATCCGGGCCAAACCCACAGCTACATCCACTCCGTGTAGACCCGACGCGTCCGTTTCCCCCCTCAAGGTGCCGGCGGCGGCGGCGTCCGTGAGGGGGGGGGCACACCCCGGAGACGCGTGCTGGGCGTTTGCAACCACCTCAACACTTCCAGATTTGTGAGAGGCCGCCTACGCAAGATTTGACGGTATGCTAGCCCCCGGAGGCCGCCGGCCACAGTCATAGACGTGCGAAGAGCAATCCGCGTAGAGGGAAGTGTTCAGATACTTCTCCATCACAAAAAATTATGAAAAATTACCATCAGTCCTATAGCACATGTGCCCACGTTGTGTAAAAAACTCATGATTTTATCGCGCTCCAAGTATTTAATAATATTCACGCTGCATCGTTACCGCAGAACGTCTACTACCGTTTCATTGCCGTCCGTGAGGGGGGCCACAACCCGGAGATGCGTGCCGCCTCTTCGGACATGCCACAACACCACCCCAAATGTATGAGGACCCGGTACGACGCTCCGGTGGCATTGCTACCCCCCAGGGCCCCCGTCCTACCTAACCCTGTAGCGTTTGACCACGTGATCTAGCCCTTTGACTTTGCACGGACGGGCTTTGACCAGTGGACCTCTCCACCCGGTT
>NW_021177951.1:0-1040 GCF_002162155.2 Triticum dicoccoides
TCAGCCTTTTTCATTTATAGATGTCTGTACCCAGACATGATAGCTTCCGCTTGTGCTTTGATTTGTATGCTCTGAATGTTGGGTCATGAGACCCCTGTTTGTAATATCTCGCTCCTCGGAGCCTATTGAATAAATTACTTGAGTCGTAGAGTCATGTTGTGATGCCATGTTGTGTTTGCACATATCGAGCATATTGTGTGTATGTTATTGAAATGCTTGGTATGTGTGGGATCTGACTATCTAGTTGTTTATCTTTAGTAGCCTCTCTTATCGGGAAATGTCTCCTAGTGTTTCCACCGAGCCATGGTAGCTTGCTACTGCTCCGGAACACTTAGGCTGGCCGGCATGTGTCCTTCTTCGTTCCTGTGTCTGTCCCTTCGGGGAAATGTCACGCGATGAATACCGGAGTCCTGTTAGCCCGCTACAGTCGGGTTCACCGGAGTCCTGCTAGCCCAGTGCTATAGCCTGGATTCACTCGCTGATGACCGACACGTTCGATGCTGGGTCATGGATGCCTGTCCCTGTAAGTCTGTGCCACTTTGGGTTTACGACTAGCCATGTCAGCCCCGGGCTCCTTATCATATGGATGCTAGCGACACTGTCATATACGTGTGCCAAAAGGCGCAAACGGTCCCGGGCAAAGGTAAGGCGACACCCGTGGGAATACCGTGCGTGAGGCCGCAAAGTGATATGAGGTGTTACATGCTAGATCGATGTGGCATTGAGTCGGGGTCCTGACATCTCGCCAATTGAAGCCCAATGAGAAGAACTACCCCACTCATGATCTCGAGTTGGCGGCAGTTGTGCATGCTCTTTTGACTTGGAGACATCTCTTATTGGGAAGAAAAGTGGAAATTTTCACTGATCACAAAAGTCTCAAGTACATCTTCACTCAGCCTAATCTCAACCTCAGGCAAACTCGATGGGTCGAAATGATTCAAGAGTATACACTACTAGGAAAAGGCCTACTAATGGCGCACCTAATTTGGCCATTAATGGCGCATTAGTGGTGCACCATTAGTGTCACGCCATTAGTATAT
>NW_021177952.1:0-1798 GCF_002162155.2 Triticum dicoccoides
AAGGTGACGCAGCACCTATAATAGCCTCGGGACGAAATTTATGAAGTGGCATCTTGTATATTTCGTCCAAGGCTTCATGCACCCATTATGGTGGCTTCAAAGTCCTGAAATCATCACTTGTAACTCCGTTCTTGTTCCCCTTGCGCATGCCATCATCTCCATGCTTGTTCTTGCTCCAATGTTCATCCTTCTCCAAGCTAGGCCCTTCATTTGTAAGCAAAACAAATGTATCCAATTTAGGCAGCATCATATTCTCATGAACATTAGAATCATTACCAAGAAACGAAAGTACCTGGTAATTTAGTTGGCGTGCACGAGCTCTAGTAATTGGTCCAGTATGTATAGCAGCAGGGGCTGTGGGTGTAACAATTGTATTGATGTCCTCATCAAAATTCCCCCTCTCTTCCTCCATATATACAGCCCTTAGGGCACCGTTTAGACTTTGGGTTTTGTTTAGATTAAAAGTTCGCCATAGCTGCAACTTCGCGTACTTCGTTTGTGTTCAAAGACCAGACAAAGGCGTCAAAGAACCCCACCTTGATCAATAAAGCTTTCATCTTATATTCGCAATATCCAGATTGCAATCTTAGTTTCTTGCTTGTTCTTCGTTTGCTCGCAGGAAACAGAGCCTCGTGGTCAGGTTGATCGTGCTCCGGCGTGGTCAATAACCTCTCGGAGTTGGTTTTGCAATTGCTAAGGCGCGACGTCCTCGCACGTTCGTAGTCGGATCGTCAAAGTCGACTTCCACCAAAGCGATATCCATCATCTCATCGAAAGACGGGACACCTTTGCCTCTATCAAGTTGGAATAGGATATAATCTACAATGTTCAGACCACCATACACATGCAAAACTAGTGAAAGCACAAACAGCAGCAGCAACTCGTCTCTCCTCAGGATATTGTAAACATGTAAATCGTTGTTCAGTTTCTGACTCCCAAGTAAGATATATATCAGGAACATATCTACCCTCAAATGGTGGAATATTCAATTTCAGTTTAGGAATATGGACATCATCTCGTACCTGAGGTGGTGGTGCAGGCCTACCATTACGAATATATACCTAAGGTCGACCTGCTGGTGGTGGTACAGGTGGCTGCACGTAGTGCTGATTTTGATCAACCTCATCCTCATAATCTCCCACATAATCATCCTCCTCCGCATCAGCAGCAGGAGCCACAGAAGTATAAACAGCAGCACCAACAGTTTGGCCAAACGCAAGAGGAACACGGCTCGCTCGGCGAAGGTCTGTTTCGCGACGTGGAGGTAGTCGTTGTTGTTGTTGTTGGAGAGGTGCGTTAGGTGCAGCGGGTGGTGGTGGTGGAAGACGCGCGAGCAATTCATTAAACTTGTTATCGAGTGATGAGGACATCAATACAATTGTTACACCCACAGCCCCTGCTGCTATACATACTGGACCAATTACTAGAGCTCGTGCACGCCAACTAAATTACCAGGTACTTTCGTTTCTTGGTAATGATTCTAATGTTCATGGGAATATGATGCTGCCTAAATTGGATACATTTGTTTTGCTTACAAATGAAGGGCCTAGCTTGGAGAAGGATGAACATTGGAGCAAGAACAAGCATGGAGATGATGGCATGCTCAAGGGGAACAAGAACGGAGTTACAAGTGATGATTTCAGGACTTTGAAGCCACCATAATGGGTGCATGAAGCCTTGGACGAAATATACAAGATGCCACTTCATAAATTTCGTCCCGAGGCTATTTTAGGTGCTGCGTCACCTTATTATTGGGCCAGGCCCATGTAATTTCGAAATACATAAGTATAGGCTATTT
>NW_021177953.1:0-1637 GCF_002162155.2 Triticum dicoccoides
TGCTTGCTGCTCCAATCAGCAAAGAGCCTCTGTTGCTCTATATCGCAGCCACAGGACAAGTCGTCAGTACTGTGCTAACGGTCGAGCGGGAAGAAGAAGGAAAAGCTCTCAAAGTTCAGCGCCCAGTGTATTATTTGTCTGAAGTCTTGACTCCATCCAAGCAGAGATATCCTCATTATCAGAAGCTTGTGTATGGAATATACATGACCACAAAGAAGGTTGCTCATTATTTCTCTGATCATTCCATCACAGTCGTCAGCGACGCTCCACTATCAGAGATTTTGCACAACAGAGATGCAACTGGTCGAGTGGCCAAATGGGCGATTGAACTTCTTCCCCTTGATATCAAGTTTGAGGCAAAGAAAGCCATTAAGTCCCAGGCAATAGCAGATTTCCTTGCCGAGTGGATTGAACAGCAGCAGCCGACTGAAGTTCACTTGGAGCATTGGACCATGTTTTTTGATGGCTCTAAGATGTTGAATGGTTCCGGTGCTGGGGTTGTCCTGGTTTCCCCCAGAGGAGATAAGCTCAGATATGTGCTCCAGATTCACTTTGATTCCTCCAACAATGAGGTAGAATATGAAGCCCTCTTATATGGGTTGCGCATGGCCATTTCACTCGGCGTCCGTCGCCTGATGGTCTATGGCGACTCGGATTTAGTGGTCAATCAGGTGATGAAAGAGTGGGACATGAGAAGCCCAGCCATGACTGGATACTGCAGTGCAGTGAGGAAGCTGGAAAAGAAGTTCGAGGGGTTGGAGCTCCATCATATACCCCGACTGAAAAATCAAGCAGCTGATGATCTAGCAAAGATAGGTTCCAAGAGAGAAGCCATCCCGAGTGGTGTGTTCTTGGAGCATATACACACTCCGTCAGTCAAAGAAGATCCTTTCACCGAAGAAACTCCACAGCCCAAGAGTGCCACAGATCCGACTGAAGTTGAAGTCCCAGCGGTGGTCGACTTGATCATGGAGGTCTTGGTGGTCATTCCCGACTGGACGATTCCGTATGTCGCATATATCCTGAGGAAAGAGCTCCCGGAGGATGAGGAAGAGGCTCGACAGATCGTCCGTCGATCTAAGGCCTTTACCGTAATCAAAGGACAATTATACAGAGAAAGCGCGACTGGAGTTGGTCAGAAGTGCATAACACCAGAAGAAGGTCGACTCATCCTCAATGATATTCACTCAGGGACCTGTGGTCATCATGCGTCCTCTCGGACCATCGTGGCCAAAGCATACCGAGCCGGATTTTACTGGCCAAAGGCGAATGAGATGGCAAAAGAGATAGTGGATAAGTGCGAGGGATGTCAATTCTACTCGAATATGTCACACAAGCCTGCGTCGGCTCTGAAGACCATTCCACTCGTCTGGCCTTTCGCAGTATGGGGATTGGACATGGTCGGTCCTTTGAGAACAGGACGAAGTGGCTTCACGCATGTACTGGTGGCAGTCGACAAGTTCACCAAGTGGATCGAGGCTAAACCAATCAAGAGCCTTGACACCGGTACTGCTGTTAGCTTCATCAGGGAACTAATATTCAGATATGGAGTCCCACACAGCATCATTACGGATAATGGGTCGAACTTTGACTCAGAGGAATTCAGAGCTTTCTGCAACTCCCAGGGCACACGGGTC
>NW_021177954.1:0-1632 GCF_002162155.2 Triticum dicoccoides
CTGCCCAGAAGCGAGATAAGGGAATAGCTAAGATCAAGGAGAACATTGCTAGCGGAGGTGCTAGTTGTTTTTCCACAAATGATCATGGTGTTGTGTACTTTGAGAACCGTCTAGTGGTTCCCAAGAACCAGCATCTACGGCAGTTGATCCTTAAGGAGGCTCATGAATCTCCTCTCACTATTCATCCCGGTAGTACTAAGATGTATCAGGACCTACGCCAGAGGTTCTGGTGGACTAGGATGAAGAGAGAAATTGCTCAGTATATTGCTAATTGCGACGTTTGTCGTCGTGTAAAAGCAGAGCACCAACGGCCTGCTGGCACCCTTCAACCCCTAGCTATTCCTGAATGGAAATGGGATAAAATTGGTATGGATTTCATTACCGGTTTTCCCAGGACCAAGAGAGGGAATAATGCTATCTTTCTCGTTGTCGATCGTCTTTCCAAAGTAGCCCATTTCTTACCTGTTCGTGAGAGTATAACCGCTAGTCAGCTGGCAGACTTATACATCTCCCGAATAGTGTCCCTCCATGGTGTTCCTTTGGAAATCAACTCGGATCGAGGAAGTCTTTTCACCTCTCGATTTTGGGAAAGTTTCCAAAATGCTATGGGAACCCGTCTCTCCTTTAGCACCGCCTTCCACCCTCAGTCGAGTGGTCAAGTGGAACGTGTCAACCAGATTCTAGAAGACATGCTTCGAGCCTCTGTTATCTCATTCGGAATGGACTGGGAAAAGTGCCTTCCATTTGCCGAATTCGCTTACAACAACAGCTATCAATCTAGCCTGGGTAAAGCCCCTTTTGAAGTTCTCTAGGGACGACGGTGTCGAACACCCCTTAACTGGTCAGAGACCGGGGAAAGACAATTCTTTGGCCCGGATATGATTCAGGAAGCAGAAGAACAAGTTCGCATCGTTCATGAAAAGTTGAAAACAGCCCAATCTCGTCAAAAGAGTCAATATGACCGAAAACATAAGGCTATGACTTTCAAGGTTGACGAGAAGGCTTATCTTCGGGTCACCCCTCTGAAGGGAACCCATCGTTTCGGTATCAAAGGCAAATTGGCTCCTTGTTACATTGGACCTTTTCGCATTCTTGCCAAACGAGGAGAAGTTGCCTACCAGTTGGAACTACCTCCGCATCTCTCCAGAGTCCAAGATGTCTTCCACGTTTCTCAACTCAGGCGTTGCTTTTCGGATCCTATCCGTGGAGTGGACTACGAAACGCTTGATCTCCAAGATAATCTTACATACCGAGAGTACCCCATTCGTATCCTCGATCGGGCCGAGCGTACCACTCGACGTCATAATATCAAGTTTCTCAAGGTTCAATGGTCGCACCATTCTGAGGATGAAGCAACTTGGGAAAGGGAGGATCGTCTTCGACTCGAGTACCCCGCCTTCTTCCCGGAGGAACCCAAATCTCGGGACGAGATTCTTTTGAGTGGGGGTGAGTTGTCACACCCTAGCTAGTCATGCATTAGAGTGTTGCATCATGTTTACTCTTTCATCAGAAACTTGAAATGGGGATGACAGAACCCCCAGTCCCCTCTGAAACCAACTAGGGTTTACTAAAATAATTTTCAATGAACCTGAAATGCCCTTCTAAAATGCCCATCATTTTTGTCTTGGTTCA
>NW_021177955.1:0-1462 GCF_002162155.2 Triticum dicoccoides
CTGCACCTCCCCTCTCTCCCCCTGGACCCCATTCCCTCCTCTGTTTCCCTCTCGCGCACACCACCGAGCGGAGCTCGCCGCCATCGTCGCCGTACCCATGGCCACCGGCCACCCCTAGCCTCACCGACGCCCCAGGAAGCTCCGCGGGTCCTCCCTCTACCTCCTCAACGAGCCACGAGGCCCCGGACGTGCCGCATCGCCGCCATCGACGTCGTCTTCTACCTCGGACCCGCCGGCCATCTTCGTCAAATTCGTCGGCTCCGGTGCCTCCCCGAGCTCGCCGAGGCCACCACTGCACCCGCTGTGAGCTCCTGTGCTGTTTCCCCCTCTCCGTTCTCTCGTTTGCACACCGCAGCTGCCACTTTGCCGACGACCGAAGCTCGCTGCCGCCGGCCATGCTGCCGTCGCGGCCATGGCCTGTTTCGGTCGCGTCCGAGCACGGCTTTGAGCTCGTGGGGCTCACAGGAAGCCCATGCGCAGCTCAGCTTGCCCAAAACCCCACCAGGGCCTCGCGCCCGTTACCACCCGAACTCCGGCACCGCCGCGAGCTCCGTTCCGACGAGCCCCGGCGTTCCCGCAGCCTCCCACCTACCCCATCAGATGCGGGAGAGTCCGGGCTACGCCCCGGTGCCCCCAGCCGCCGCCTCCGTCGCCTTTAGCGCAAGTCCGGCGCGTTGCCGCCACCATTTTGGTCGCCGCCGGCGTAAGTCCGGCGATGATGACGTGGGCATCATTAGCGGCTAACCCCCCCCACACTAATCAACCCCCTAGGCCACTGACAGCGGGCCCCACCCCTGGTCAAACCCCAGTCAACGCTGGGTTTGACCGGGATTAGCTCCTGTGTCACTGACGTGTGGCCCCCACACGTCAGATTTGACCTGGGGCGCCCAGTTGACCCTGCTGACGTCACTGTGACGTGGGGCTGACGCAATAAGTATTTTCTGGATTTTTTATAATTCAGGAAATTTCAGAAAATGCCTAAAACTTCTAAAATTCATAGAAATTCAACCGTAGCTCCAAATTAAATAAATTATATATGAAAAATTATCAGAAAAATTCAAGGAATCCATCTGTACCATTTTCATGCATGTTAGAACAACTTATAGCTGCTGTTTAGCACAAATCAATTAAATGGCATTTGAATAATCACATATGGAGTTTGAATTTGAATCTTGTATTCAAACCAACTTCATTTAATCTGTTGCTAGTTGCATTAGCCCAAAACACATTCATTTTGCCATGTCATGATCATGCATCATATTGTGCATTGCATTGATTGTGTTCCCTTCTGTGTTGCCGGTATTTGTCCCCTCTCGATAGACGTGATACCGATGATGTGATCGTTGACACTGATGAAGACTCAATGTTATCTTCAGAAGTGCCAGGCAAGCAAACCCCCTTGTTCATTCCGATACAATCCCACTCTCTCGCTCCTGCTCTCTTTTACTGCATTAGGACAACA
>NW_021177956.1:0-857 GCF_002162155.2 Triticum dicoccoides
TGTCTTAGCGTAACGCGAGTCGAGGCGGACGTTTTCGCGGTAGCAACGACGGACGCCGAGACGAGCACGTGACACCACAGCCACCCTGTCTTAGCGTAACGCGAGTCGAGGCGGACGTCGTCGCGGTAGCGACGACGGACGCCGAGACGAGCACATGACACCATTCCCACCCTGTCTTAGCGTAACGCGAGTCGAGGCAGACGTCGTCGTGGTAGCGACGACGGATGCAGAGACAAGCACGTGACACCACTCCCACCCTGTCTTAGCGTAACGCGAGTCGAGGCGGACGTCGTCTCGGTAGCGACGACGGACGCCGAGACGAGCACGTGACACCACTCCCAACCTGTCTTAGCGTAACGCGAGTCGAGGCGGACGTCGTCGCGGTAGCGACGACGGACGCAGAGACGAGCACGTGACACCATTCCCAACCTGTCTTAGTGTAATGCGAGTCGAGGCGGACGTTGTCGCGGTAGCCACGACGGACGCCGAGACGAGCACGTGACACCATTCCCACCCTGTCTTAGTGTAACGCGAGTCGAGGCGGACGTCGTCGCGGTAGCGACGACGGATGCCGACATGAGCACGTGACACCACTGCCACCCTGTCTTAGCGTAACGCGTGTCGAGGCGGACGTCCTCGCGGTATCGACGATGGACGTCGAGACGAGCACGTGACACCATTCCCATCCTGTCTTAGCGTAACGCGAGTCGAGGCGGACGCCGTCGCGGTAGCGACGACGGACGCCGAGATGAGCACGTGACACCACTGCCACCCTTTCTTACCGTAACGCGAGTCGAGGCGGACGTCGTCGCGGTAGCGACGACGGACACCGAGACGAGCACGTGACACCACTCCCA
>NW_021177957.1:0-1176 GCF_002162155.2 Triticum dicoccoides
GAGGGAGGCGGCGAGGCGGCGAGCAGCTGCGTGGCGCGCTGCGGTGCTCGCCGTCGAGCACCTGCCTGCCTGCCTGGCCGGAAGCAGCTCGCTGGCGCGGTGCTGGGCTGGGCCGGCCAGGTGGGCTGGCTGGTGGGCCTGCGGTGGCGCCAGGTAAGTTTTTCCCCTTTTTTTCTGTTTCTGCTTTTATTTAATATATCTGCAACTTTGTTGAATTTAATAAAATATCTAGGCAACTTCAAAAATCACCAAATCACTCCTGGTCCATAGTTGGACTATTTCCAACATGAAACATTTTAGTTTGGAGGTATTTGAGCATTTAAATATTTTATATAATTTTAAATGCCCAAATTCAAATATTTATGAATTAATTCAAAAACCCTAAGATGGCCTAGGAAAATGTGCACCACTTTTGGCAGAGGTTCTGAACCAAGACAAAAATGATGGGCATTTTAGAAGGGCATTTCAGGTTCATTGAAAATTATTTTAGTAAACCCTAGTTGGTTTCAGAGGGGACTGGGGGTTCTGTCATCCCCATTTCAAGTTTCTGATGAAAGAGTAAACATGATGCAACACTCTAATGCATGACTAGCTAGGGTGTGACAACATGTACTCGGCAACCTTCAAGCGGAAGCCCAACGTGGGTGTCGGCCACGACCTACCTAATCACCTAAGCCTCCAGTCCAGGTTTATCGCCTATTCAGGTTCCATCCGCAGGGAGTCCGGCCGAGGTTTCCCATACGGCCCCGAACGATGTGAAAAGGGTTCCCGAGATACCTAACGGGTATTCGGTACACCCGGCCACGTACCTACCGCATCACAGCCCACCCCTATGGTCAGCGCTGTCCACGGCCTCCAGTAGGCTACAAACACCAGAAACTACTTGCAACTCCTGGACGGAGAACTAGGGTGAATAAGAAGCCGAGAGGGTCCATTGGTTTCGGGCCCAATGCATGGTAGTAGCTGATTCTTAAATCACACATACAGATCTCAGTGCTTAAGGTCGGCTTCAATGAAACAACCCACCATGTACTCCTACATGGCCTCTCATCGATACCTTTACCAAATCGTGTTCACCACACCACTCTCATTACCGACATAATCATTTCACTCTAGCCCATCACCCAGATGAACCAGACCTGACACGACTCTAAGCATAGCAGGCATAGCAAGGTA
>NW_021177958.1:0-615 GCF_002162155.2 Triticum dicoccoides
ATGATGTGGCCTTGTATGGTGCATTTTGAACACAGAAAAACTATGGAGTTCAAATAAGTTAAAAAAATGAAATCCCTTTGTAACAGACGAGTTTCGTGATGAAACCCTGATACTTCGAAAGAGATTGTCCCTTTTGTACACGAAGTGCATCCAGTTTTTGCCATAACCCTGTCTACTTTCTTGCACATGCTATGTGGTT
The DNA here is from genome assembly GCF_002162155.2 of Triticum dicoccoides. Lineage (NCBI taxonomy): Eukaryota > Viridiplantae > Streptophyta > Magnoliopsida > Poales > Poaceae > Triticum > Triticum dicoccoides. The sequence continues at coordinate 200 of NW_021177958.1, forward strand.
GAAATGATGATACCATGCCAACTTTCAATCTATTTAGAGTTCATTTCAAATGCTTTTCAATTTCATGGTCTTATAGCTCAAAATAATCAGTAAATGCATGAAAAATAACAAATGAAGTCAGAAAGGGTTGAAAATTGATGATGTGGCTTTGAATGGTGCATTTTGAACACAGAAAAACTATGGAGTTCAAATAAGTTCAAAAAAATGAAATCCCTTTGTAACAGAAGAGTTTCGTGATGAAACCCTCATACTTCGAAAGAGATTGTCCGTTTTATACACGAAGGGCATCCAGTTTTTGCCGTAACCCTCTCTACTTTCTTGCACATGCTATGTGGGTGAAATGATGATACCATGCCAACTTTCAACCTTTTCAGAGTTCATTTCAAATGCTTTTCAATTTCTTGGTCTTATAGCTC
>NW_021177959.1:0-1064 GCF_002162155.2 Triticum dicoccoides
AACCCTATCTCTTGTTTCCCCACACATACGGACTCTAAAAATAGCCTATACTTATGTATTTCGAAATTACATGGGCCTGGCCCAATAATAAGGTGACGCAGCACCTAAAATAGCCTCGGGACGAAATTTATGAAGTGGCATCTTGTATATTTCGTTCAAGGCTTCATGCACCCATTATGGTGGCTTCAAAGTCCTGAAATCATCACTTGTAACTCCGTTCTTGTTCCCCTTGCGCATGCCATCATCTCCATGCTTGTTCTTGCTCCAATGTTCATCCTTCTCCAAGCTAGGCCCTTCATTTGTAAGCAAAACAAATGTATCCAATTTAGGCAGCATCATATTCTCATGAACATTAGAATCATTACCAAGAAACGAAAGTACCTGGTAATTTAGTTGGCGTGCACGAGCTCTAGTAATTGGTCCAGTATGTATAGCAGCAGGGGCTGTGGGTGTAACAATTGTATTGATGTCCTCATCATCCTCTCCTTCTTGAAATGAAGTCGTCCTCGACGGAAGTTCATCTTCCTCACCCAAATAAGGCTTCAAATCTGCAATGTTAAAAGTGGGACTAACCCCAAAATCTGCAGGCAGCTCAAGTTTATATGCATTATCATTTATTTTCTCTAACACCTTAAAGGGACCATCAGCACGTGGCATTAGCTTTGATTTGCGCAAATCAGGAAATCTATCCTTACGCAAATGTAACCAAACAAGATCTCGAGGTGCAAACACAACATGTTTTCTACCCTTATCTCCAGCAAGTTTATATTTAGCATTCATGCGCTCAATGTTTTCCTTAGTTAACTCATGCATTTTTAAAATCAATTCAGCACATTGTTTAGCATCAAAATTAACCTTCTCCGAAGATGGAAGAGGCAACAAATCAATAGGTGCACGAGGTAGGAAACCATACACAACTTCAAAAGGGCACATCTTAGTAGTAGAATGCAATGAACGATTATAAGCAAATTCAATATGAGGCAAGCATTCCTCCCACATTTTCTTATTATTCTTCAAAACAGCCCTAAGCATAGTAGACAACGTTCTATTGACTACTTCAGTTT
>NW_021177960.1:0-1835 GCF_002162155.2 Triticum dicoccoides
GCATGTACTGTAATTGGTTGTTTTGACTGTTCAAATTCTTTGGCTGCTTAATTATTGGTGATGCAGTTAGGCACTATATATTAATATTATTTTTCTGAATATTCGCAAAAATATATTAATTTTGGAGTTGGAATCACATCTTTGGCTGCTTAGGGCATCACAACGCTGATCCGCAAAATTGCTGCAGCATCTGTCCGCGGACAGGGGATAAGTCTCCGAACACGGATGCGGGAGGCGCCTATCCAACGCTGCCTGCATACATTTCAAGTTGGGTTTGAACTAACGGAAGAAATTCATGCAAACACGACGGATTTTTATCAAAGTTCGGATAGAAAATAGCATAAATTATCCATACATAGCATGCAAATAAGTCTAGTACAACAATAGTTCAAATTCAACGAGATTAACTAGGTGTTTAGCAAGTTTTTCATGAAAGGATCATATCGTCCCATACATACTGCTCTTCAGCTTCATCCAACATTGTGTGTGGGTAAATGGCCGTCCCTCTATCCTATGGTACATCACGGTAGCGAACTTTCGGGGTTGGGCCGGCCCGTTTTAACGTTGCACCGATACCGGTTTTGGGATCCTTCTCTAATGTTCCCAGCCGGTTTTTTCTGGTTTTGGGAACCTTCTAGAAGGTTCCTGAGCCGTTTTTTTATTTTCATTTCTTTTTATTTTTCTTTTTCTGTTTTGTTTTTCTTTTCTATTTTTTTATTGTTTCTTTTCTTTTTTTCTTTTTTGTTTCCTTTTTCAAAAGTGTTCATATTTTCGAAAAATGTTTGATTTTCAAAATTTTGTTCATGTTTTCAAATTTTGTTCCGGAGTTTCAGAAAATTGTTTGTGTTTACAATTTTTGGTCGGTGGTTTCAAAAAATGTTTCGGACTTCAAGAAAAAATTACATACTAAAAAAATGTTCGCTTCTAAAATTTTGTTCGGGAGTTTAAAAAATGTTCGGTTTATCAAATTTTGTTCGTAGTTTCAAAAAATGTTCCCGTATTCAAATTTTGTTCATAGATCCAAAAAATGTTCGTGCTTTTAAATTTTGTTAGGAGCTTCAAAAAATATGTTCCCATTTTGTGATTACAAATTTTGGTCAGAACTTGAAAAATATTCAAGTTTCAGAAAAGGGTCAAGAATATTAAAAAAATTGTGATTTCTAAATGTTCAAATTTCATGAAATGTTCCATGTTAAGTTTTTGTTCATAAATTCAAAAAATGTTCGTGGTTTCAATGTTTTTTTCCAATTATCATGAAATGTTTCCAATTTTCAAATTTTTTTGGTGAAAAAATCAAAAAAATGTTCGCGGCTTCTACATTTGTTCAGACTTTCATAATTTGTTCACAAAATCAAAAAATGTTTATCTGTTTCAGAAAACAATATTTGCATTCCATTTTTCTGTTTTTTCAGTTTTTATATATATTTAAAAAATTCCTGTTGCCGGGTTTTTCCTTCAGGAATTTAATAAATGTTGGCACTTTCTTGAAAATATAGATTAAAAAAAGTTCAACATAGTAACTAATTCAGTTTCGCTACAATAGCTACTTTCAGTTGGCTACAATATATACCATTCCGGTTCCACATCTATGTTTAGTTCTTTAAATGATGTACTGCTTTATTGGCAGCAGTAGTCGTTAGCCCGAGTGATTAGTATTGCTTGATAGTACGCGGTTGGTCTCAGGTTCGATTCCTTGGTTGCGCACATTTCCTTTTTCGTGTTATATTTTTCGTCCCGCGGTAGAACTCAATGGGCCGGCCCAGTCAGGTCCCTCTCTGTGCGTCCAGGTCGCGGAATCCCCCAGTTTTGGGATGCTTCCCAAACTGTTTTTTTTT
>NW_021177961.1:0-1154 GCF_002162155.2 Triticum dicoccoides
GAGCTATGGAGAAGCGATGGTGGGCCCGGATTCCGATAAATGGCTTGAGGCCATAAAATCCGAGAGAGGATCCATGTATGAAAACAAAGTGTAGACTTTGGCAGAACGGCTCGATGGTCGTAAGGCTAATGAGTAAAGATGGATTTCAAAAGGAAGACGGACAATGATGGTAAATGTCACCATTAAGAAAGCTCGACTTGTCGTTAAGATGTTTTCCGACAAGTTCAAGGAGTTGACTACGATGAGATTTTCTCACTCGTAGCGATGCTAAGAGTCTGTTGGAATTATATTAGCGATTACTGCATTATTTATGAAATCTTGCAGATAGGATGTCAAAACATTGTTTCCTCGATGATTTTAATGAGGAAAGGTTGTATGTGATACAACCGGAAGGTTTTGTCAATCCCGAAAGATGCTAATAAGTATGCAAAGCTCCAGCAATCCTTCTAAGGACTGGAGTGAGCATCTCGGAGTTGGAATGTATGCTTTGATGATGATCAAAAATTTTGGGTTTGTACAAAGTTTATGAGAAACTTGTATTTCCAAAGAAGTGAGTGGGAGCACTATAGAATTTATGATGAGTATATGTTGTTGACATATTGTTGATCAGAAATGACGTAGAATTTCTGGAAAGCATATAGGGTTATTTTGAAAGTGTTTTTCAATGGAAAGCCTGGATTAAGCTACTTGAACATTGAGCATCAAGATCTATAAGGATAGATCAAAATGCTTGATAATACTTTCAAATGAGCACATACCTTGACATGATCTTGAAGGTGTTCAAGATGGACCAGTCAAACAAGGAGTTCTTGCCTGAGTTGTAAGGTACGAAGTTAAGACTTAAAGCTCGACCACGGCAGAATAGAGAGAAAGGACGAAGGTCGTCCCCTATGCTTAAGACGTAGGCTCTTCAGTATGCTATGCTGTGTACCGCACCTGAAGTGTGCCTTGCCATGAGTCAGTCAAGGGGTACAAGAGTGATCCAAGAATGGCTCACAGGACAGCGGTCAAAGTTATCCTTAGTAACTAGTGGACTAAGGAATTTTCTCGATTATGGAGGTGGTAAAAGAGTTCGTCGTAAAGGTTACGACGATGCAAGCTTGACACCTATCCGGATAGCTCTGAGTAGAGAGACCGGATACATATAATGGAGC
>NW_021177962.1:0-1859 GCF_002162155.2 Triticum dicoccoides
ACCGACACACGACAGCAATAAAAAAGACGAACCACACTCAACCCATGACCAAACTAAGACTCTCCCATGATCAGCCTGGCCAAGCCTTTGGCCCAGCCAAGAAAGTTATTAATTGTGCATTGTGATCATATATTTCGTTCAAAGCATTCTAAGTTTTGTGTTGGCTGTTCTGCCATCTTGGCTGAGTTCGACACTCGTAGCCAGTTCTCTCTGGTCATGTTGCTATATCACATATTTCATTAAGTGTGTGCACTTAACACCTAAAGCATTTTCTCAGTAAAGCCTTTTTCGGTAAAGCATTGATGTCATTTTTTATACTCTCAAATATAATCATTGAAAAAGGCTTCGAGATAACAAATATTATTGAAATGCTACAGTTGTAAAAACTGATATTTCGATTATATTTGAGAGTATAAAAAATGATATTAGTCAAATAAAACAATCTTCAGTAAAAATTAGCCGCAAAAACCTAGGAAGAGAAATTAAAATGAATAAACAGTCACGAATATACCTCAAGTGTAACAACATAATCCATTATGCGTGGCCTTGCTGCAGTGTGGTCCATAACTGTATCAACCTTCTCTGGAATCAGTTTCTCATCCCAAGTGATAAAATAGAGATCCTCGTCCAAATCGCCTCAGGAGCATTCATTTGGATGAGGCTTGACTATCAAAGATTAAAGTATACTATCACAATGCTCGTGCATTGCTACGAAACTAAAATATGAGGATTAAGCTCATGGCTTAAGCATAATTTTAAGTTGGAGTCACATTTTTGCATCTTCTTATTTGTGCATTCTTCAAGTGTTGGTCTCACATAAAAGTAGTAGCGAACTTGTTAATTTATTTTAGGTCCCACATGACAGTATAAGTGCATTTGTTTATTTATATCTCTTGAAAGGTTGCTAGTCTCACATGTGGGTAAGGGTTCTTTTATTTTATTGGTGAAGGTTGTCAGTCTCAGAAGTGAACTCACCACCAACTCCAACCTTTATAAGTAGGAAAGATATGGACAAGGCCTATTAAACGGCAAAGATTAATTTAAGAAGAAAGCAAGAATTAGCAACATCCATCTATTAGGCTTATATATGTAACATGGCCGGATATCAATCTAACATGGAAACGAAGCTGACAATATGAAATCTAGATGGTCGCCTTTTAGTTTCAGTATAACATTACGACAATTACCTTTATCTTCTTTGAGGGAAGACAAAACAATCAACCAGGTTCTCGGCTCCATGGTCATATACAATTTCAAGTACTCTGATGCCACTAGGATGGAGACAAGGATTGTTTTTATATTGCAACTTTTCAAACAACAATTGTTGTTTTATATTTCCCCATTATCTTTCGAAAAGTACGGCCAACCATTATCCTTCTGCTCTTTGTTGTTTTTTTGTAATTCTGATGTACACTTGACCATATTTTAATTCGCCTGTTTCGTCCAAACAACCAATAAGAACATGTCCTTTCGGAACATGAATCTTACATCTAGTTCTTATGTCAGTCAGCCTATTATCTTGATGGACCTTAAGAATCATCAACATGTAAGGCTCTAAACTTGGTTCATAACCTTGCAGTAACATTTTCGATGTCGTCTTTGTTTTAGCACTACCAATTTTCCCTAGAACAGAGAGACCAACTTATCTGTTCGTCAGCATTTCAGCTAATTCATGCATGTCATCTTGCTGCATTAACTCAAATATCTCATCTTTTATTCCAAAAGTCAAAAGGAGAGATAATTTTGTAATTCATATAGCATGGTTGGGCTTTGCTCCAACTTGTAGTGTTAAACATTGTATTCTTAGATTTGAATTTCATCATGCTAGGCCGTAGAGAAAGATTACGAAAGGAATCAGG
>NW_021177963.1:0-1089 GCF_002162155.2 Triticum dicoccoides
TTCTCGTAGGGGGACGGGAGCGGATCCATAGTGGTGTATTGGTTGGTGAATATGTGGACTCGTGTGCGCCACTTCAAAAGAGTTGCTTGCAGTCGTAGTTTAGGATAGCCACCGAGTCAAAGCTGGCTTGCTGCAGTTAAACCCCACCATCCCCTTTGTTGATAATGATGCATATGTAGATAGTTCTGATGTAAGTCTTGCTGGGTACATTTGTACTCACGTTTGCCTATTTTATGTTTTTGCAGAGAGACTTCAGTCTCACTAGTAATTCCGCGTGGTCTTCGACGTTTAGCTTGTTACCTCAGCTACGATCTTGTGCCTCGGCAGGATCTGATAGATAGTCAGGCTTTTCAGCCTTTTCCATTTATAGATGTCTGTACTCAGACATGATAGCTTCCGCTTGTGCTTTGACTTGTATGCTCTAATTGTTGGGTCATAAGACCCATGTTTGTAATATCTCGCTCCTCGGAGCCTATTGATAAATTACTTGAGTCATAGAGTCATGTTGTGATGCCATGTTGTATTTGCACATATCGAGCATATTGTGTGTATGTTATTGAAATGCTTGGTATGTGTGGGATCTGACCATCTAGTTGTTTCTCTTTAGTAGCCTCTCTTACCGGGAAATGTCTCCTAGTGTGTCCACCGAGCCATGGTAGCTTGCTACTGCTCCGGAACACTTAGGCTGGCCGGCATGTGTCCTTCTTCGTTCCTGTGTCTGTCCCTTCGGGGAAATGTCACGCATTGAGTATCGGAGGCCTGTTAGCCCGCTACAGCCCGGTTTACCGGAGTCCTGCTAGCCCAGTGCTACAGCCCGGACCCACTTGCTGATGACCGACACGTTCGATGCTGGGTCATGGATGCCTGTCCCTGTAAGTCTGTGCCACTTTGGGTTTACGACTAGTCATGTCAGCCCGGGCTCTTTATCATATGGATGCTAGCAACATCATCATATACGTGAGCCAAAAGGCGCAAACGGTCCCGGGCTAAGGTAAGGCGACACCCGTGGGAATACCGTGCGTGAGGCCGCAAAGTGATATGGGGTGTTACAGGCTAGATCGATGTGACATTGAGTCGGGGTCCTGACAG
>NW_021177964.1:0-783 GCF_002162155.2 Triticum dicoccoides
TTGATGGAGCTGCAGTACTCCGGCAGAGCTTCGCTAAGCACTATGGAGGTGGAGGAGGTGTTGGGGAGGGAGAAGGAGGCAACCAAAGGCCAGGGCGTTCAGGTATGAAGTCCCTCCTCTCCCCCACTATATATAGGGGTGCCAAGGGGGGGGGGGGTGGCCGGCCCTAGGAGATCCAATCTCCTAGGGGGTGCGGCGGCCAAGGGGGGTTTTCCCTCCCCCCAAGGCACCTAGGAGGTGCCTTACCCTCCTAGGACTCTTGCCCCCTTAAACCCTAGGCGCATGGGCCTATGTGGGGCTGGTGCCCTTGGCCCATTAGGCCAAGGCACACCCCCCACAGCCCATGTGGCCCCCCGGGACAGGTGGACCCACCCGGTGGACCCCCGGGACCCTTCCGGTGGTCCCGGTACAATACCGATAACCCCGAAACTTGTCCCGATGCCCGAAACAGGACTTCCCATATATAAATCTTTACCTCCGGACCATTCCGGAACTCCTCGTGACGTCCGGGATCTCATACGGGACTCCGAACAACATTCGGGTTACTGCATATACATATCCCTATAACCCTAGCGTAACTGAACCTTAAGTGTGTAGACCCTACGGGTTCGGGAGACATGCAGACATGACCGAGACTCTCTCAGTCAATAACCATCAGCGGGATCTGGATACCCATGATGGCTCCCACATGCTCCTCGATGTTGTCATCGGATGAACCACTATGTCGAGGATTCGATCAAACCCTGTATGCAATTCCCTTTGTCAATCGGTACGTTACTTACC
>NW_021177965.1:0-1674 GCF_002162155.2 Triticum dicoccoides
TTGAAATATGATTATACAATTGAGTATAAGAAAGGAAAAGAAAACACAATGGCTGAGGCATTGTCCAGAAGAGATAATGTGCAGCACATGCAGTGCAACAGTATAACTATGGTAGTTACAGCTTGGACTGAGGATGTAATGAAAAGCTATCAGAGTGACCAAGATACTGACAAAATTTGAAGAAAGTAGCTGCAGATACTGAGAAAAATCCAAAGTTTTCCACTCATAATGGTCTGCTAAAGTACAAAAACAGGATTTATGTGGGATTACAGACTTTTCACTCTTCTACACTAGGGGGTCACTCTGGAATTAAATCAACTTACTACAAAATCAAGAATTTTTTTACTATTCAAACATGAAGAAAGATATTGAAACATTTGTCAACCAGTGCCCTGTATGTCAGCTCAACAAGGTAGAACATATCCATCCTCCTGGATTACTACAACCTCTCCCTGTTCCTGACATGGCATGGTCCCATATTACAATGGTTTCATCACGGCTTTGCCAAATTCTCAGGGAAAGAGATAATCTTGGTGGTAGTGGACAGGCTGACAAAATACGCGCACTTTTTACCACTGGCTCATCCTTACACAATCCAAACAGTGCCTGAAACATTAATGGACAATGTGATTAAACTTCATGGGCTTCCTATTTGTAATGTGTCTAACAGAGACACAATCTTTACCAATGTTTTATACCAGGAATTGTTCAAGGCATTTGGAGTCAAGATCAGGTTCAACATTGCATATCATCCCCAAACAGATGGCCAGACAGAACAAGTGAACAAGTGTCTAGAAGCTTATTTGAGGGGCATGGTGTTTCAAAAACCAAAGAAGTGGTTGAAGCGACTTCCACTGGCAGAGTTATGGTACAACACCAGCTACCACTCTTCTCTGAAATGCACTCCCTTTCAAGCTTTATATGGTTACAAATCTTCACAAATTGGGGAATTTGTTGTAGAGCAACATTTATCTCCAGAAGCAACCCTAACAATTTTTGAAAGAGAACACATGATACAAAGATTGAAAGCAAATTTAGAGCACGCTCAAAGACGGTTCAAACATTTTGCTAATAGAAAAAGGACAGAGAGACAATTGGAAATAGGAGACATGATATTTCTGAAAATTCAGCCATACAGGCAAGATGCTTTTGGATTAAGAGGATCTCTAAAGCTAAGATCTAAGTTCTATGGGCCTTACAGGATTCTGAAGAAGATTGGAGAAGTCTCTTACAAATTAGATCTTCCAGAGGGCAACAATATACATCCAATGTTTCATATCAGTCAACTGAGAAGCACATAGGCCATCGAGCTGTTCCATTACCACACGTCTCACTAGTGACTCCAGAAGGATATGTCAAGACCATTCCAGTGGCAGTTTTAGACCGAAGAGTCATACAGAGGAACAAAACACCAATGGGTCAATGTCTAGTAGAGTGGGAAAGCTTGGCACCCGATGATGCAACTTGGGAAGATGTAGCCTTCCTACACAAGACATTCACTGGTCATAAACTTCTTCGCCTCAAGGACAAGGCGGTCATCATGGCGGCAACATTGTCAGGACCTGAACCAAGAGCTTACTGAAGATGGTGCAGACATCCCAGAAGTTCAGTTATCCAACGGTGCAAATGAGAAGAAAACGCCCAAGACAAGTTCAGCGGCTCAGATTTTTTTTT
>NW_021177966.1:0-1594 GCF_002162155.2 Triticum dicoccoides
AGCTAGTTGGTTAAGCTAAACAACAACTTGGAGAGTTGGAAGATAAAAGCTTGTCTGACTTAGTTCATGTTAAGGGATATCTTTTGTGCGTGTGTGTGTGTTGAAGAAAGATGATATCTCCATTGATTGGTCTTCGTGATCAGTTGTTGGATCTATTGCCTTGTCAAGACTTTGACTTGAGTATGGGCTATCATCAAGTCAAATCAGAACCAACGATTTTCGTAATGTTGTCTTACTCGTGGTTGATCCCTCGAGCATACACCATTACATCTTTTGGTCTGACCATTGCTATCACCGTGTTCTCATGATGGTGGAAGTCCAGTAATATGGAAAATTCTGATGAGTTGTTGTTGAGCCTGTGAGCAGCATTTTTGTCTCCCCCATGATTCATGTTGAACATCAACCTAGTGTTGAAAACCTTGTAAGCAATGCCTTCGTGTTCCGTTCATGAAGCTTATCCTTGGATGAAAGAAGTGACTTTCTCCAAGTTCACGTGCATTAGGTGTAAGTTGCCGCCATGAATTTGAGAAAGGTTTGTTTTGTTTCCCTTGGAATCATCCCAAATCAGTCATGCATACGTACGAAGTATCCCAAACCTTTTTTTTTAATTTTTTTGCATCTAGATCTTGAAAGCCCCGTAACTTTTTTGTTTTAGATTTTTGGGGATTTTGAAAATGTTTAACGGGGTTCCCCGAGTTAAATTCGGATGTAACTTTTCGAGTAGATGATTTTTCATATATAAAACTTTTTAATCCGAGTTCGTATGCAAAAGTTATGCCCATTTTACAAATTTCCAGAGATATTTTGCAAATAAAGTCGAAATTTATATTTGTAAATTTTCCCAACAACTAGACCACATATGACATGGCAAACTTATTTTCTTTTATTTTTTTGACATTTTTATCATTTTTTTTATTTTTTTTAAACTGAAAAGGCGGTCCACAGGGGGGGGTTCTTGTAAGCCACCCTTTCTCCATGAATCTGTGTCGGATTCCCTGAGCTAGTTGGCTAAGCTAAACAACAACTTGGAGAGTTGGAAGATAAAAGCTTGTCTGACTTAGTTCATGTTAAGGGATATCTTTTGTGCGTGTGTGTGTGTTGAATAAAGATGATATCTCCATTGATTGGTCTTCGCGATCAGTTGTTTGATCTATTGCCTTGTCAAGACTTTGAATTGAGTATGAGCTATCGTCAAGTCAAATCAGAACCAACGATTTTCGTAATGTTGTCTTACTCGTGGTTGATCCCTCGAGCATACACCATTACATCTTTTGGTCTGACCATTGCTATCACCGTGTTCACATGATGGTGGAAGTCCAGTAATATGGAAAATTCTGATGAGTTGTTGTTGAGCCCGTCAGCAGCATTTTTGTCTCCCCCATGATTCATGTTGAACATCAACCTAGTGTTGAAAACCTTGTAAGCAATGCCTTCGTGTTCCGTTCATGAAGCTTATCCTTGGATGAAAGAAGTGACTTTCTCCAAGTTCACGTGCATTAGGTGTAAGTTGCCGCCATGAATTTGAGAAAGGTTTGTTTTGTTTCCCTTGGAATCATCCCAAATCAGTCATGCATACGTACGAAGTATCCCAAAC
>NW_021177967.1:0-1438 GCF_002162155.2 Triticum dicoccoides
CGTTGTCCACGCCTACTCCATGCCGGTTCCTCGGGCCCCTGCTCCGGGCCTTCTCGGCACTCGGCCTTCGTCACACTAGGTGTACTACGCCGCGCCGCAGCCCTATGCGGCGCCCTACGGTCAGCAGCCGCCGCTGCTGCCCCTGACGGCTGCGCCGCCTCTCCCGCCGGCACCGTGGGACCCGGCCCTTCTGGCGGCTCTCCACAACGCTCCTTCCCCGTCCAGCTACACCGGCGGCGGCGATTGGTATATGGACAGTGGCGCCACCGCTCACATGGCGGCGTACCCCGGTAACCTCCACACCGCCTATCATGTCCACACCTCCAACCGCATCACCGCCGATGACGGTTCTTCTCTTCCCATCACCCATATTGGACATACATTTTTTCCGTCTAACTCCACTCCTATATCCATGTCTAATATTCTTGTTTCTCCTGAACTTATTAAAAATCTTGTTTCTGTTCGTTCTCTTACATGTGAAAATCCGGTTACTGTTGAATTTGACGAATGTGGTTTTTCTGTTAAGGACGCTCGCACACGGATGGTGTTCCACCGATGTGACAGCCCCGACGAGCTCTACCCGGTTCACTCCGCCACCTCCACTACTTCCGCCGCCCCTGTCGCTCTCGCCACCGGAGTGGATAGTTGGCACGCTCGCTTGGGTCATCCTAATCCCGCCACGCCGCCACATACTTTGGAGTTTTTCTTTCACGTGTAATAAGAATGAGGATCACTCGTGTCATGCATGTCGCCTCGACAAACATGCTCGTCTTCCGTTTAGGCCTTCTTCCTTTGTTGCATCGTACCCGTTTGAGTTAATTCATAGTGATGTTTGGACATCTCCTGTTGCAAGTAATACGGGCTTTCTTTATTATCTTGTCATTCTTGACGATTTTTCGCATTATGTGTGGACCTTCCCGTTGCGCCGCAAGTCGGATGTTATATCCACTCTCGCCACTTTCTATTCTTATGTTCTCACGTAGTTTGGTCGACCCATTCTTGCGTTGCAGACAGACAACAGAAAGGAGTTTGACAACATCGCTGTTCGTAATCTTCTCGCCACACATGGCACGATTTTTCGTCTCACTTGCCCGTACACCTCGCAGCAGAACGGTCGTGCTGAGCGCATCCTTCGCACTCTAAATGACTGCGTTAGGACTCTTCTCTTTCATGCCAATGTGCCTCCGCGCTTTTGGCCTGACGCTCTAGCCACCGCTTCTCTCCTCATCAACATCCGTCCATGTCACACTCGCGGGAACTTTACACCTCACCATTTTCTCTTCGGTGCACCTCCTTCTTATGAAGGGCTTCGCATCTTCGGCTGCCTTTGCTATCCTAGCATTGCCGCCACTGCGCCTCATAAGCTTGCACCCCGCTCCGTTGCCTGCATCTTTCTCGGCTACCCACCTAACACTAAGGGCTACGGCTGCTATGATCC
>NW_021177968.1:0-914 GCF_002162155.2 Triticum dicoccoides
GTAAATACAATTCTAGCATGAATAATAAACATTTATCATGATTATAAGGAAATAAATAATAACTTTATTATTGCCTCTAGGGCATATTTCCTTCAGTCTCCCACTTGCACTAGAGTCAATAATCTAGATTACACTGTAATGAATCTAACACCCATGGAGCTTTGGTGCTGATCATGTTTTGCTCGTGGAAGAGGCTTAGTCAACGGGTCTGCAATATTCAGATCCGTATGTATCTTGCAAATCTCTATGTCTCCCACCTGGACTAGATCCCGGATGGAGTTGAAGCGTCTCTTGATGTGTTTGGTCCTTTTGTGAAATCTGGATTCCTTTGCCAAGGCAATTGCACCAGTATTGTCACAAAAGATTTTCATTGGACCCGATGCACTAGGTATGACACCTAGATCGGATATGAACTCCTTCATCCAGACTCCTTCATTTGCTGCTTCCGAAGCAGCTATGTATTCCCCTTCACATGTAGATCCCGCTACGACGCTTTGTTTAGAACTGCACCAACTGAGAGCTCCACCGTTTAATGTAAACACGTATCCGGTTTGCGATTTAGAATCATCCGGATCAGTGTCAAAGCTTGCATCAACGTAACCTTTTACGATGAGCTCTTTGTCACTTCCATATACGAGAAACATATCCTTAGTCCTTTTCAGGTATTTCAGGATGTTTTTGACCGCTGTCCAGTGATCCATTCCTGGATTACTTTGGTACCTCCCTGCTAAACTTATAGCAAGGCACACATCAGGTCTGGTACACAGCATTGCATACATGATAGAGCCTATGGCTGATGCATAGGGAACATCTTTCATATTCTCTCTTTCTTCTGCAGTGGTCGGGCATTGAGTCTTACTCAATTTCACACCTTGTAACACAGGCAAGAACCCTTTCTTTGCTTGATCCATTTT
>NW_021177969.1:0-976 GCF_002162155.2 Triticum dicoccoides
AGCACCATTGCTGCACCTCTCAACGAGCTTACAAAGAAGGATGTGCCTTTTGTTTGGGGTACCGCACAGGAAGAAGCCTTCACGGTATTGAAAGATAAGTTGACACATGCTCCTTTACTCCAACTTCCTGATTTTAATAAGACTTTTGAGCTTGAATGTGATGCTAGTGGAATTGGATTAGGAGGTGTGTTATTACAAGATGGCAAACCTGTTGCATACTTTTCTGAAAAATTGAGTGGGCCTAGTCTGAATTATTCTACTTATGATAAAGAATTATATGCTCTTGTCCGGACTTTAGAAACATGGCAACATTATTTATGGCCCAAAGAATTTGTTATACATTCTGATCATGAATCTTTGAAACATATTAAAAGTCAAGCTAAACTGAATCGTAGACATGCTAAATGGGTTGAATTCATTGAGACTTTCCCTTATGTCATCAAACACAAGAAGGGAAAAGAAAATATTATTGCTGATGCATTGTCTCGTCGCTATACTATGCTTTCACAACTTGACTTCAAAATATTTGGTTTGGAGACCATCAAAGATCAATATGTGCATGATGCTGATTTTAAAGATGTAATGCAGAATTGTAAAGAAGGAAGAATGTGGAACAAGTTTGTCGTTAACGATGGATTTGTGTTTCGTGCTAACGAGCTATGCATTCCAGCTAGCTCCGTTCGTCTTTTGTTGTTGCAGGAAGCGCATGGAGGAGGATTAATGGGACATTTTGGCGTGAAGAAGACGGAGGACGTACTTGCTACACATTTCTTTTGGCCAAAGATGAGACGGGATGTTGAGCGTTTTATTGCTCGATGCACTACATGTCAAAAAGCTAAGTCACGACTCAATCCTCATGGTTTATATATGCCTTTGCCTGTACCTAGTGTTCCTTGGGAGGATATATCTATGGACTTTGTTTTAGGTTTACCTCGAACAAAGAAGGGGAGGGATAGCATATTTGTTGTCGTGGATA
>NW_021177970.1:0-1105 GCF_002162155.2 Triticum dicoccoides
GAACCGGCATAACTTCAACATCGAAAACATCATAGAAGATGCGAGTGAACTCTATTTTTGATGAACTCGAGCTTGTCATCAAGATGACCATAAGCTCCAAAACTCACAAAGAGAAGAACCAAACAAGAACCAATAATATAGTAAGAAGAGGCAGGGGAGGTATGCCAACAAATAGAGGAGTGAGACCTCCAACTGAGAAGAACCGGCATAACCTCCAACATCGAAAACATCATAGAAGATGCGAGTGAACTCCGATTTCGATGAACTCGAGCTTGTCGCCAGGATGACCATAAGCTCGAAAACTCACAAAGAGAAGAACCAAACAAGAACCGATAATATAGTAAGAAGAGGCAGGGGAGGTATGCGAACAAATAGAGGAGTGAAACCTCCAACCGAGAAGAACTGACATAACCTCCAACATCGAAAACATCATAGAAGATGCGAGTGAACTCCATTTTCGATGAACTTGAGCTTGTCCCCAAGATGACCATAAGCTCCAAAACTCACAAAGAGAAGAACCAAACAAGAACCAATAATATAGTAGGATGAGGCAGGGGAGGTATGCCAACAAATAAAGGAGTGAAACCTCCAACTGAGAAGAACCGGCATAACCTCCAACACCGAAAACATCATAGAAGATGCGAGTGAACTCCTTTTTTGATGAACTTGAGATTGTCACCAAGATGACCATAAGCTCCAAAACTCACAAAGACAAGAACCAAACAAGAACCGATAATATAGTAAGAAGAGGCAGGGGAGGTATGCCAACAAATACAGGAGTGAAACCTCCAACCGAGAAGAACTGGCATAACCTCCAACATCGAAAACATCATAGAAGATGTGAGTGAACTCCGTTTTTGATGAACTCGAGCTTGTCACCAAGATGACCGTAAGCTCCAAAACTCACAAAGAGAAGAACCAAACAAGAACCAATAATATAGTAAGAAGAGGGAGGGAGGTATGCCAACAAATAGAGGAGTGAAACCTCCAACTGAGAAGAACCGGCATAACCTCCAACACCGAAAACATCATAGAAGATGCGAGTGAACTCCGTTTTCAATGAACTCCAGATTGTCACCAAGATGACCATAAGCTCCAAAACTCA
>NW_021177970.1:4507-5145 GCF_002162155.2 Triticum dicoccoides
TGTCCCCAAGATGACCATAAGCTCCAAAACTCACAAAGAGAAGAACCAAACAAGAACCAATAATATAGTAGGATGAGGCAGGGGAGGTATGCCAACAAATAGAGGAGTGAAACCTCCAACTGAGAAGAACCGGCATAACCTCCAACACCGAAAACATCATAGAAGATGCGAGAGAACTCCGTTTTCGATGAACTTGAGATTGTCACCAAGATGACCATAAGCTCCAAAACTCACAAAGACAAGAACCAAACAAGAACCGATAATATAGTAAGAAGAGGCAGGGTAGGTATGCCAACAAATACAGGAGTGAAACCTCCAACCGAGAAGAACCGGCATAACCTCCAACATTGAAAACATCATAGAAGATGTGAGTGAACTCCGTTTTCGATGAACTCGAGCTTGTCACCAAGATGACCGTAAGCTCCAAAACTCACAAAGAGAAGAACCAAACAAGAACCAATAATATAGTAAGAAGAGGCAGGGAGGTATGCCTACAAATAGAGGAGTGAAACCTCCAACTGAGAAGAACCGGCATAACCTCCAACACCGAAAACATCATAGAAGATGCGAGTGAACTCCGTTTTCAATGAACTCCAGATTGTCACCAAGATGACCATAAGCTCCAAAACTCACAAAGA
>NW_021177970.1:5155-5867 GCF_002162155.2 Triticum dicoccoides
TGCCAACAAATAGAGGAGTGAAACCTCCAACTGAGAAGAACCGGCATAACCTCCAACATCGAAAACATCATAGAAGATGCGAGTGAACCCCGTTTTCGATGAACTCGAGCTTGTCACCAAGATGACCATAAGCTCCAAAACTCACAAAGAGAAGAACCAAACAAGAACCAATAATATAGTAAGAAGAGGCAGGGGAGGTATGCCAACAAATAGAGGAGTGAAACCTCCAACTAAGAAGAACCGGCATAACCTCCAACATCGAAAACATCATAGAAGATGCGAGTGAACTCCGTTTTTGATGAACTTGAGCTTGTCACCAAGATGACCATAAGCTCCAAAACTCACAAAGAGAAGAACCAAACAAGAACCGATAATATAGTAAGAAGAGGCAGGGGAGGTATGCCAACAAACAGAGGAGTGAAACCTCCAACTGAGAAGAACCGTCATAACCTCCAACATCGAAAACATCATAGAAGATGCGAGTGTACTCCGTTTTTGATGAACTCGAGCTTGTCACCAAGATGACCATAAGCTCCAAAACTCACAAAGAGAAGAACCAAACAAGAACCGATAATATAGTAAGAAGAGGCAGGGGAGGTATGCCAACTAATAGAGGAGTGAAACCTCCAACCGAGAAGAACCGGCATAACCTCCAACATCGAAAACATCATAGAAGATGCGAGTGAACTCCGTTTTCGATGAACTCGAGCTT
>NW_021177970.1:5877-7716 GCF_002162155.2 Triticum dicoccoides
ACAAATAGAGGAGTGAAACCTCCAACTGAGAAGAACCGGCATAACCTCCAACACCGAAAACATCATAGAAGATGCGAGTGAACTCCGTTTTCAATGAACTCCAGATTGTCACCAAGATGACCATAAGCTCCAAAACTCACAAAGAGAAGAACCAAACAAGAACCGATAATATAGTAAGAAGAGGCAGGGGAGGTATGCCAACAAATAGAGGAGTGAAACCTCCAACAGAGAAGAACCGACATAACCTCCAACATCGAATACATCATAGAAGATGCCAGTGAACTCCATTTTTGATGAACTTGAGCTTGTCACCAAGATGACCATAAGCTCCAAAACTCACAAAGAGAAGAACCAAACAAGGACCGTTAATATAGTAAGAAGAGGCAGGGGAGGTTTGCCAACAAATAGAGGAGTGAAACCTCCAACTGAGAAGAACCGGCATAACCTCCAACATCGAAAACATCATAGGAGATGCGAGTGAACTCCGTTTTCGATGAACTTGAGCTTGTCACCAAGAAGACCATAAGCTTCAAAACTCACAAAGAGAAGAACCAAACAAGAACCAATAATATCGGAAGAAGAGGCAGGGGAGGTATGCCAACAAATAGAGGAGTGAAACCTCCAACTAAGAAGAACCGGCATAAACTCCAACATCGAAAACATCATAGAAGATGCGAGTGAACTCCGTTTTTGATGAACTTGAGCTTGTCACCAAGATGACCATAAGCTCCAAAACTCACAAACAGAAAAACCAAACAAGAACCAATAATATAGTAAGAAGAGGCAGGGGAGGTATGCCAACAAATAGAGGAGTGAAACCTCCAACTGAGAAGAACCGACATAACCTCCAACATCGAAAACATCATAGAAGATGCGAGTGAACTCCGTTTTCCATGAACTCGAGATTGTCACCATGATGACCATAAGCTCCAAAACTCACAAAGACAAGAACCAAACAAGTTCGATAATATAGTAAGAAGAGGCAGGGGAGGTATGCCAACAAATACAGGAGTGAAACCTCCAACCGAGAAGAACCGGCATAACCTCCAACATCGAAAACATCATAGAAGATGTGAGTGAACTCCGTTTTCGATGAACTCGAGCTTGTCACCAAGATGACCGTAAGCTCCAAAACTCACAAAGAGAAGAACCAAACAAGAACCAATAATATAGTAAGAAGAGGCAGGGAGGTATGCCTAGAAATAGAGGAGTGAAACCTCCAACTGAGAAGTACCGGCATAACCTCCAACACGGAAAACATCATAGAAGATGCGAGTGAACTCCGTTTTCAATGAACTCCAGATTGTCACCAAGATGACCATAAGCTCCAAAAATCACAAAGACAAGAACCAAACAAGAACCGATAATATAGTAAGAAGAGGCAGGGGAGGTATGCCAACAAATAGAGGAGTGAAACCTCCAACAGAGAAGAACCGACATAACCTCCAACATCGAATACATCATAGAAGATGCGAGTGAACTCCATTTTTGATGAACTTGAGCTTGTCACCAAGATGACCATAAGCTCCAAAACTCACAAAGAGAAGAACCAAACAAGGACCGATAATATAGTAAGAAGAGGCAGGGGAGGTATGCCAACAAATAGAGGAGTGAAACCTCCAACTGAGAAGAACCGACATAACCTCCAACATCGAAAACATCATAGGAGATGCGAGTGAACTCCGTTTTCGATGAACTTGAGCTTGTCACCAAGAAGACCATAAGCTTCAAAACTCACAAAGAGAAGAACCAAACAAGAACCAATAATATCGGAAGAAGAGGCAGGGGAGGTATGCCAACAAATAGAGGAGTGAAACCTCCAACTAAGAAGAACTGGCA
>NW_021177970.1:11605-12832 GCF_002162155.2 Triticum dicoccoides
AAGATGACCATAAGCTCCAAAACTCACAAAGACAAGAACCAAACAAGAACCGATAATATAGTAAGAAGAGGCAGGGGAGGTATGCCAACAAATATAGGAGTGAAACCTCCAACCGAGAAGAACCGGCATAACCTCCAACATCGAAAACATCATAGAAGATGTGAGTGAACTCCGTTTTCGATGAACTCGAGTTTGTCACCAAGATGACCGTAAGCTCCAAAACTCACAAAGAGAAGAACCAAACAAGAACCAATAATATAGTAAGAAGAGGCAGGGGAGGTATGCCAACAAATAGAGGAGTGAAACCTCCAACTAAGAAGAACTGGCATAAACTCCAACATCGAAAACATCATAGAATATGCGAGTGAACTCCGTTTTTGATGAACTTGAGCTTGTCACCAAGATGACCATAAGCCCCAAAACTCACAAACAGAAAAACCAAACAAGAACCAATAATATAGTAAGAAGAGGCAGGGGAGGTATGCCAACAAATAGAGGAGTGAAACCTCCAACTGAGAAGAACCGGCATAACCTCCAACATCGAAAACATCATAGAAGATGCGAGTGAACTCCGTTTTCGATGAACTCGAGATTGTCACCAAGATGACCATAAGCTCCAAAACTCACAAAGACAAGAACCAAACAAGAACCGATAATATAGTAAGAAGAGGCAGGGGAGATATGCCAAAAAATACAGGAGTGAAACCTCCAACCGAGAAGAACCGACATAACCTCCAACATCAAAAACATCATAGAAGATGTGAGTGAACTCCGTTTTCGATGAACTCGAGCTTGTCACCAAGATGACCGTAAGCTCCAAAACTCACAAAGAGAAGAACCAAACAAGAACCAATAATATAGTAAGAAGAGGCAGGGGAGGTATGCCAACAAATAGAGGAGTGAAACCTCCAACTGAGAAGAACTGGCATAAACTCCAACATCGAAAACATCATAGAAGATGCGAGTGAACTCCGTTTTTGTTGAACTTGAGCTTGTCACCAAGATGACCATAAGCTCCAAAACTCACAAAGAGAAGAACCAAACAAGAACCAATAATATAGTAAGAAGAGGCAGGGGAGGTATGCCAACAAATAGAGGAGTGAAACCTCCAACTGAGAAGAACCGGCATAACCTCCAACATCGAAAACATCATAAATGATGCGAGTGAACTCCGTTTTCGATGAACTCGAGATTGTCACTAGGATGACCATAAGCTCCAAAACTCAC
>NW_021177970.1:12898-15088 GCF_002162155.2 Triticum dicoccoides
GACATCGAAAACATCATAGATGATGCGAGTGAACTCCGTTTTCGATGAACTCGAGATTGTCACCACGATGACGATAAGCTCCAAAACTCACAAAGACAAGAACCAAACAAGAACCAATAATATAGTGAGAAGAGGCAGGGGAGGTATGCCAACAAATAGAGGAGTGAAACCTCCAACTAAGAAGAACTGGCATAAACTCCAACATCGAAAACATCATAGAAGATGCGAGTGAACTCCGTTTTTGATGAACTTGAGCTTGTCACCAAGATGACCATAAGCTCCAAAACTCACAAACAGAAAAACCAAACAAGAACCAATAATATAGTAAGAAGAGGCAGGGGAGGTATGCCAACAAATAGAGGAGTGAAATCTCCAACTGAGAAGAACCGGCATAACCTCCAACATCCAAAACATCATAGAAGATGCGAGTGAACTCCGTTTTCGATGAACTCGAGCTTGTCACCAAGATGATCATAAGCTCCAAAACTCACAAAGAGAAAAACCAAACAAGAACCAATAATATAGTAAGAAGAGGCAGGGGAGGTATGCCAACAAATAGAGGAGTGAAACCTCCAACTGAGAAGAACCGGCATAACCTCCAACATCGAAAACATCATAAATGATGCGAGTGAACTCCGTTTTCGATGAACTCGAGATTGTCACTAGGATGACCATAAGCTCCAAAACTCACAAAGACAACAACCAAACAAGAACCAATAATATAGTGAGAAGAGGCAGGGGAGGTATGCCAACAAATAGAGGAGTGAAATCTCCAACTCAGAAGAACCGGCATAACCTCCAACATCGAAAACATCATAGAAGATGCGAGTGAACTCCGTTTTCGATGAACTCGAGCTTGTCACCAAGATGACCATAAGCTCCAAAACTCACAAAGACAAGAACCAAACAAGAACCAATAATATAGTAAGACGAGGCAGGGGAGGTATGCCAACAAATAGAGGAGTGAAACCTCCAACTGAGAAGAACCGGCATAACCTCCAACATCGAAAACATCATAGAAGATGCGAGTGAACTCCGTTTTCGATGAACTTGTGCTTGTCACCAAGAAGACCATAAGCTTCAAAACTCACAAAGAGAAGAACCAAACAAGAACCAATAATATAGGAAGAAGAGGCAGGGGAGGTATGCCAACAAATAGAGGAGTGAAACCTCCAACTAAGAAGAACTAGCATAAACTCCAACATCGAAAACATCATAGAAGATGCGAGTGAACTCCGTTTTTGATGAACTTGAGCTTGTCACCAAGATGATCATAAGCTCCAAAACTCACAAAGAGAAAAACCAAACAAGAACCAATAATATAGTAAGAAGAGGCAGGGGAGGTATGCCAACAAATAGAGGAGTGAAACCTCCAACTGAGAAGAACCGGCATAACCTCCAACATCGAAAACATCATAGAAGATGCGAGTGAACTCCGTTTTCGATGAACTGGAGATTGTCACCAAGATGACCATAAGCTCCAAAACTCACAAAGACAAGAACCAAACAAGAACCGATAATATAGTAAGAAGAGGCAGGGGAGGTATGCCAACAAATACATGAGTGAAAACTCTAACCGAGAAGAACCGGCATAACCTCCAACATCGAAAACATCATAGAAGATGGGAGTGAACTCCGTTTTTGATGAACGCGAGCTTGTCAACAAGATGACCGTAAGCTCCAAAACTCACAAAGAGAAGAACCAAACAAGAACCAATAATATAGTAAGAAGAGGCAGGGGAGGTATGCCAACAAATAGAGGAGTGAAACCTCCAACTGAGAAGAACTGGCATAAACTCCAACATCGAAAACATCATAGAAGATGCGAGTGAACTCCGTTTTTGATGAACTTGAGCTTGTCACCAAGATGACCATAAGCTCCAAAACTCACAAACAGAAGAACCAAACAAGAACCAATAATATAGTAAAAAGAGGCAGGGGGGTATGCCAACAAATAGAGGAGTGAAACCTCCAACTGAGAAGAACCGGCATAACCTCTGACATCGAAAACATCATAGATGATGCGAGTGAACTCCGTTTTCGATGAACTCGAGATTGTCACCACGATGACGATAAGCTCCAAAACTCACAAAGACAAGAACCAAACAAGAACCAATAATATAGTGAGAAGAGGCAGGGGAGGTATGCCAACAAATAGAGGAGTGAAACCTCCAACTAAGAAGAACTGGC
>NW_021177970.1:21435-22206 GCF_002162155.2 Triticum dicoccoides
CGGCATAACCTCCAAGATCGAAAACATCATAGAAGATGCGAGTGAACTCCGTTTTTGATGAACTTGAGCTTGTCACCAAGATGACCATAAGCTCCAAAACTCACAAACAGAAGAACCAAACAAGAACCAATAATATAGTAAGAAGAGGCAGGGGAGGTACGCCAACAAATAGAGGAGTGAAACCTCCAACTGAGAAGAACCGGCATAACCTCCAACATCGAAAACATCATAGATGATGCGAGTGAACTCCGTTTTCGATGAACTCGAGATTGTCACCACGATGACCATAAGCTCCAAAACTCACAAAGACAAGAACCAAACAAGAACCAATAATATAGTGAGAAGAGGCATGGGAGGTATGCCAACAAATAGAGGAGTGAAATCTCCAACTGAGAAGAACCGGCATAACCTCCAACATCGAAAACATCATAGAAGATGCGAGTGAACTCTGTTTTCGATGAACTCGAGCTTGTCACCAAGATAACAATAAGCTCCAAAACTCACAAAGAGAAGAACCAAACAAGAACCAATAATATAGTAAGAAGAGGCAGGGGAGGTATGCCAACAAATAGAGGAGTGAAACCTCCAACTTAGAAGAACCGGCATAACCTCCAACATCGAAAACATCATAGAAGATGCGAGTGAACTCCGTTTTCGATGAACTTGAGCTTGTCACCAAGAAGACCATAAGCTTCAAAACTCACAAAGAGAAGAACCAAACAAGAACCAATAATATAGGAAGAAGAGGCAGGGGAGGTATGCCAACAAATA
>NW_021177970.1:22217-23190 GCF_002162155.2 Triticum dicoccoides
GATGAACTCAAGATTGTCACCACGATGACCATAAGCTCCAAAACTCACAAAGACAAGAAACAAACAAGAACCAATAATATAGTGAGAAGAGGCATGGGAGGTATGCCAACAAATAGAGGAGTGAAATCTCCAACTGAGAAGAACCGGCATAACCTCCAACATCGAAAACATCATAGAAGATGCGAGTGAACTTTGTTTTCGATGAACTCGAGCTTGTCACCAAGATAACCATAAGCTCCAAAACTCACAAAGAGAAGAACCAAACAAGAACCAATAATATAGTAAGAAGAGGCAGGGGAGCTATGCCAACAAATAGAGGAGTGAAACCTCCAACTGAGAAGAACCGGCATAACCTCCAACATCGAAAACATCATAGAAGATGCGAGTGAACTCCGTTTTCGATGAACTTGAGCTTGTCACCAAGAAGACCATAAGCTTCAAAACTCACAAAGAGAAGAACCAAACAAGAACCAATAATATAGGAAGAAGAGGCAGGGGAGGTATGCCAACAAATAGAGGAGTGAAACCTCCAACTAAGAAGAAATGGCATAAACTCCACAATCGAAAACATCATAGAAGATGCGAGTGAACTCCGTTTTCGATGAACTCGAGATTGTCACCAAGATGACCATAAGCTCCAAAACTCACAAAGAGAAGAACCAAACAAGAACGATAATATAGTAAGAAGAGGCAGGGGAGGTATGCCAACAAATAGAGGAGTGAAACCTCCAACCGAGAAGTACCGGCATAAGCTCCAACATCGAAAACATCATAGAAGATGTGAGTGAACTCCGTTTTCGATGAACTCGAGCTTGTCACCAAGATGACCGTAAGCTCCAAAACTCAGAGAGAGAAGAACCAAACAAGAACCAATAATATAGTAAGAAGAGGCAGGGGAGGTATGCCAACAAATAGATGAGTGAAACCTCCAACTAAGAAGAACCGACATAACCTCCAACACCGAAAACATCAT
>NW_021177971.1:0-2601 GCF_002162155.2 Triticum dicoccoides
AAGGCTTGATTAGTATGCCTGACAAGTTGCTTTTTCTTCTCCGTCTTCTTGGAGATGCGGGATTGATCTTTAGACTGCACACTGGCATCAGGAGGTGCAGTGGCCAGTGGCTTCACACGAGAAGCTTTCGGAGGAGCAGCTGATGATGAAGCCTTAATCTTCTTTGGCTTCAGCAGCCTTGGAGAAGGAGCTGGGGCTTCATCAGAATCAGCATCATTGTCAGAGTGATCCACTTTGGCACCTTGTACCAAGATGTAGGAGATGAGGCCATCATGGTTTGCAAAGGGGCCAATTCTATTTTCTTTAGCTTCACGTGTGCCATCATCACGGGGAGCAGAGGGACCAGGATTGAAGTCTAATCCCCGTGACTTCTTGTTTTCCTTTGCCGAAGCCTTAGCAAACTGGAAGTTGCGCTTGAAGAGATTGTCGTCACGATACCAGAGCAATGATGATGGGTCGGCTTCTTCAGGCTATGGTCCACGGACCATGCAAGGATAGAAATCTTGTGCAATAGCTTCAGCTCCGTTCTTGGGTTGAAGACCTCGATAGAGAATATCGCCCCAAGGACTCTTGATTGCATTCTTCTCTGCACATTCCTTGGTTACGAACTTGTACTTGAACCACTATTCAGCCCAATAGCGTCGAATCCATTGGATTCGTGTCTTGCGCTGATGATATGTCTCTTCAGGATCTGTCTTATAGAGCTCTGCTAGGTCATCAGGCAGATCTTTGGATGTTCCTTCTCGACGCTGTCTGCCACCCTTCCTTGCTGATTTTTCTGCAGCCATGAACTTCAAACTGAATGGCTTCAATATGTTCAATGGCTTCAGAGACTTTCGCTTGCTGGTCAAGCAGGAACTGGCTTCAGGAGAATTGATATGATGCTGTAAGTATTCTGCAAACGAATGCAGACTATGAGAACCAAGGCATTCTCCCACGGACATGTACCTGTGACAGCATTAGAGATGCGAGGGAAGGGGAAGAGGTCATATGCATTCTCAGAAGATTTAGAAGACAAATCAGTTTGAAGACATTGACCTCATGATGCGAAGACATTCACTTATATGAGGTGAGTTGGTTCCAGATTTGCCGTGAATAAGTACAAGTGAGGAATCAAACTAGATAGGAAATCTAAGTGAATAGACTAGGCATTATGAGATGCAGACAGAATAGATCTAATATTGAGTAGGTAGAAACCACTTTCGGTAAATAGGATGAATCTATGAAGATCAAAAAGGTGGTAAAAATAGAGTTATAACTACCGCACGAAGAACTGCTAGATGGGATGAATAGGAGACCGAGCAGTTCAGCCCACCATGTCCTAACTTGGCGACGGAGGACACCTACCGCGATGGCGGAGAGGACGATGTCCGCGGCCGGCGTGAGGACAGCGTCGGAGAAGTCGCGGCAGCTAAGCGCTTCGTCGCCGGCGTCGTCGAGAGCTAGCGGTGGCGCTAGGGTTTTGACGAGGTGGAGAGGTGGAAGAAGGATTTCTTTACCACAGGGGACAAGTATTTATAAGTAGGTGAGCGGCACAGCACAATTACGCAGGTGCCCCTGTCTGTTCACATCCGTGGGACATGTGGCAAGCATGCAACATACTCAGAGTTGTCCCACGTTCCCACGCCCGCCAGGCATGTCGGAGAGTTGTTCCGACTTCTCCAGATTTCAACAATAAGGATAAGTCTTTTAAAACAAATTTAATGTTTGTCTCTTTGCCTTCTGCTAACTAGGACGCAGAGGAGACATTCGACAGTTTCAATAGAATGCATATGATTTGGATAGATAGAGTTTGAGATAGAAAGCATAGAGAGGTTAGGGTCCGATCACATTCACTTAGTTCAAAAGATTCAACTTGAAGACATAGCTATAAGTGAATGCTGTAGAGGACAGAACACTAGTATATATATATATGCAATCAAATCATCATAGCGCAGAAAATCATGAAGATAAATTGAAACTGAAGACAAACCAAATGCGAAGTCTTTGCAAAAGTAACGCCATGAGTGAAACACTTCAAACAGAGAAATTTGGTGGTGGCGTTACCCACCGTATAGGAAGTATTAGACCCAGACACGGCGCACAATTATCGTGGCGCTCCGAAGTCAAATTCCATGTTAATGTATTCACACTTAGAGTGTAAATCTTCATTGATTGAAGATATACATTACTTTGTGTGTTGCACATCTAAGTCATCAACATGCATAAGTGTTAGGATGTGTGCCTGATCACAGGACATTAGGGGATTCCAAGATATTTAGCTCACACCGTAACTTGCAAAACCTTTTCTCATCCAAGGGCTTTGTGAAGATATCTGCAAGTTGCTCTTCAGTGTTGACGTGAATGATATCGATATCTTTCTTCATGACATGATCTCTGAGAAAGTGATGATGAATTTCAATGTGCTTTGTCTTCGAGTGTTGGACTGGATTGTTGGCTATCTTGATGGCACTCTCGTTGTCGTAGAAGAGAGGTACTTGTTTTAGGTTGATGCCATAGTCCTCAAGCATTTGCTCCATCCATAGAAGCTGAGCACAACAAGATCCAGCAGCAATGTATTCAGATTCAGCAGTTGAGAGTGATACACAATTCTGCTTCTTT
>NW_021177972.1:0-1974 GCF_002162155.2 Triticum dicoccoides
GTATAGGCTATTTTTAGAGTCCGTATGTGTGGGGAAACAAGAGATAGGGTTGATTTCGGACCCCTCCACCAAGGGCCACGAAATTTCCCCTCTCTTCCTCCATATATACAGCCCTTAGGGCACCGTTTAGACTTTGGGTTTTGTTTAGATTAAAAGTTCGCCATAGCTGCAACTTCGCGTACTTCGTTTGTGTTCAACGACCAGACAAAGGCGTCACAGAACCCCACCTTGATCAATAAAGCTTTCATCTTATATTCGCAATATCCAGATTGCAATCTTAGTTTCTTGCTTGTTCTTCGTTTGCTCGCAGGAAACAGACCCTCGTGGTCAGGTTGATCGTGCTCCGGCGTGGTCAATAACCTCTCGGAGTTGGTTTAGCGATTGCTAAGGCGCGACGTCCTCCCACGTTCGTAGTCGGATCGTCAAAGTCGACTTCCTCCAAAGCGATATCCATCATCTCATCGAAAGACGGGACACCTTTGCCTCTATCAAGTGGTATCAGATTTCCAGGTTGCTTGGTGAGATTTTACAGTTTTTCGTAGTTTAGATCGAGTCTGTTCTTCATACCTATAGTCCACGAAAAAGCCAAAAAAAATTAGGGTTAGTTCATCCCATCCAAACCAATCTGAGCCTTGCATAATCTTTTCTGTATTTGCTTTGTTGAATTTGCGGTTGCATCATAGTGTCCAGTTGCTGGTCTTAGCGTCTAGTCTTTTAGAGTTTCGAGTTCTGTTCACAGGTTGTCACGTCGCCGCTGCCATATATCACCACCGCATCATCATCGTCGCTGTTGCCATATACCACCACCACATATTCACCGTCAATCCGAATCCATATACGCCACCACATATCCGCCGCCATCACGCCAATCCGAGTTCACCTGCAACATATATCCGCCACCTATCCGTGTTCCACCAGATTCATCTTCGCCACCAGTCCGAGTTTCACCAGATTCATCTCCGCCACCAGTCCTAGTCTGAGTCCAGTAATTGTTGCATTGTTCTCGATTTCCAGATCACGCGATACTCCGAGTCGTGACAGAGAAGGACTCCCCAACTTCCGAGCCATCCGCAGAAGAAAAATAGTTCCAATTTCAAAAAAAAAACTAAGTCTGGAAAATTCTGGCTAGGCAGTTTTTAGACCATTTGTAGACTTTTTCGAAAAAAATTTGTTGCGGAGCAAAAAAAAGAGGAAAAAAGTGCAAAAAAAAAGAGAAAAAAAATTCAGAGTGTGCTCCTCCCTTGTTTACGTGCCGCGCCGTGATTTTGTTGGTGTTCTAGGCTCGCGTCTCTAGCACAGTCTAGCCTAGGACCAGCACAGTACCGTCGTTGAGCGTTTATTCAACTTTGCATCTCTGAATTGATTATTGCTGACCCTTTTTGCTACCATATTATAAGCCTTCCCAGCTCCACATACATCTACGTCATGCGTTTGACTCTCCCTGGTAATCGCTCTATCCAAGCTTTGAGAGTTTTGACTACAACGGTTGCCGATCACCGCCTGCTGCTGGGTAAGAACTGGTAAGAATTTGAGTTTTGCTTGACGGGTTTGTGACGCCCACCACCACCACTTGTTCGTAGTCTGTAGGATCATATTCTTGTGTGTTTCTATTGCTGCTAACCATGCCAGGATCACAAGCCGACGAGATTGACTGGGAGAATTTATCGAACAAGGAGCTTCATGATAAGTTTCAGCAAATGATGACTGAACAGGTGCAAGATGTGCTGAACAATTTTGAAGAGGCCATGGAGAAGATCACTGGCCTTGAGAAGACGTTCGAAACAAAGCTCGATAACAAGTTTAATGAATTGCTCGCGCGTCTTCCACCACCACCACCCGCTGCACCTAACGCACCTCTCCAACAACAACAACAACAACGACTACCTCCACGTCGCGAAACAGACCTCCGCCGAGCAAGCCGTGTTCCTCTTGCGTTTGGCCAAACTGTTGGTGCTGCTGTTGATACTTCTGTGG
>NW_021177973.1:0-985 GCF_002162155.2 Triticum dicoccoides
GTTGTAAGGGAGGAGGTCATTATGCGAGAGAATGCAAATCTCCGCGTGTGATGATTGCTATCGCGGATGGTGGATATGAGTCCGCTAGTGACTATGATGAGGAGACTTTGGCTCTTATTACACGTGAAGAACATGGTGGAGATGATTCTGATAATGAGACGCAATACATGGCTCCTGAAGACGCTGACAGGTATGAATGTTTAGTTGCTCAACGTGTTTTGAGTGTGCAGATCACACAAGCTGAGCAAAATCAGAGGCACAATTTGTTCCATACCAAGGGAGTTGTGAAGGAACGTTCTGTGCGCGTCATCATAGACGGAGGGAGCTGCAACAACTTGGCTAGCATGGAGATGGTCGAGAAGCTTTCTCTCACCACAAGACCACATCCACATCCTTACTACATCCAATGGTTCAACAACAGCGGCAAGGTTAAGGTAACACGTACTGTTCGTGTGCATTTTTAGTATATCTACATATGCTGATTATGTTAATTGTGATGTGGTACCTATGCAAGCATGTTCCTTATTACTTGGTAGACCATGGCAATTTGATAAAAATTTTGTACACCATGGTAGAAACAATCACTATACTCTTGTTCATAAGGATAAAAATATTACTTTGCTTCCTATGACTCCTGATTCCATTTTGAAAGATGATATTAATAGAGCTAATAAAGCAAAACATGAGACGAATAAGAGTGAAAATCAGATTGTGGCAAAAGAATTTGAGCAACAAATGAAGCCTAATAATAAACCATCTAGTGTTGCTTCTGAAATTAAATTGAAAAGTGCATGTTTATTTGCCACCAAATCTGATATTGATGAGCTAGATTTCAGCAAATCTGTTTGCTATGCTTTTGTGTGCAAAGAGGCATTATTTTCATTCGAGGACGTGCCTTCCTCTTTGCCTCCTGCTGTCACTAACATTTTGCAGGAGTTCGCTGACGTTTTTCCACAAGACGTGCCACCGGGATTACCGCCTATTC
>NW_021177974.1:0-1475 GCF_002162155.2 Triticum dicoccoides
GGTCTTTGACCAGTTAAGGGGTGTTCGACACCGTCGTCCATAGAGAACTTCAAAAGGGGCTTTACCCAAGCTAGATTGATAGCTGTTGTTGTAAGCGAATTCGGCAAATGGAAGGCACTTCTCCCAATCCATTCCGAATGAGATAACAGAGGCTCGAAGCATGTCTTCTAGAATCTGGTTGACGCGTTCCACCTGACCACTCGACTGAGGGTGGAAAGCGGTGCTAAAGGAGAGACGGGTTCCCATAGCATTTTGGAAACTTTCCCAAAATCGAGAGGTGAAAATACTTCCTCGATCCGAGTTAATTTCCAACGGGACACCATGGAGAGACACTATCCGGGAGATGTATAAGTCTGCCAGCTGACTAGCGGTTATACTCTCACGAACAGGTAGGAAATGGGCTACTTTGGAAAGACGATCGACAACGACGAAAATAGCATTATTCCCTCTCTTGGTCCTGGGAAAACCGGTAATGAAATCCATACCAATTTTATCCCATTTCCATTCAGGAATAGCTAAGGGTTGAAGGGTGCCAGCAGGCCGTTGATGCTCTGCTTTTACACGACGACAAACGTCGCAATTAGCAATATACTGAGCAATTTCTCTCTTCATCCTGGTCCACCAGAAACTCTGGCGTAGGTCCTGATACATCTTGGTACTACCCGGATGAATGGTGAGAGGAGATTCATGAGCCTCCTTAAGGATCAACTGCCGTAGATGCTGGTTCTTGGGAACCACTAAACGGTTCTCAAAGTACACAGCACCATGATCATCTATGGAGAAACAACTAGCACCTCCGCTAGAAATGTTCTCCTTGATCTTAGCTATTCCCTTATCCCGCTTCTGGGCAGCGATGATTTGATCCGTAAGAGTAGGTTTCGCCACCAAGGTGGAAAGAAATCCTTGAGGAACAATGTGAAGGTTAAGCTTCCGAAATTCCTCATGGAGAAGCGGTTGACTTTGTTGTAACATCAGGTTGTTACAATAAGATTTACGATTTAGTGCATCAGCCATGACGTTGGCTTTCCCTGGGGTGTAAGTAATTCCTAAGTCGAAATCTGTGATCAACTCAACCCAACGTCTTTGCCTGAGATTCAAATCCGGTTGGGTGAAAATGTACTTCAGACTTTGGTGATCGGTGAATATTTCGCAACGGTTACCGAGGAGGTAATGTCGCCAGGTCTTAAGTGCATAGACTACGGCTGCAAGCTCTAGATCATGAGTAGGATAATTCTCCTCATGTGGGTGCAATTGCCGTGAGGCGTAAGCAATTACGTGTCGATCTTGCATGAGGATGCAACCTAGTCCTTGTCGCGAGGCGTCGCAGTAGATAACAAAGTCCTTGGAGAAGTCTGGCGGTACCAGTACGGGAGCAGAGGTCAGGCGTCTTTTCAATTCCTGAAAGCTGTGCTCACATTGTGGAGTCCATTCGAACTTCTTATCTTTCTTGAGGAGTTCGGTTAGAGGTTTGGCAA
>NW_021177975.1:0-1150 GCF_002162155.2 Triticum dicoccoides
AATCGTACACTAATCATGCACGCAAATGTGTACGATCAAGATCAGGGACTCACGGGAAGATATCACAACACAACTCTACAAATAAAATAAGTCATACAAGCATCATAATACAAGCCAGGGGCCTCGAGGGCTCGAATACAAGTGCTCGATCATAGACGAGTCAGCGGAAGCAACAATATCTGAGTACAGACATAAGTTAAACAAGTTTGCCTTAAGAAGGCTAGCACAAACTGGGATACAGATCGAAAGAGGCGCAGGCCTCCTGCCTGGGATCCTCCTAACTACTCCAGGTCGTCGTCAGCGTGCTGCACGTAGTAGTAGACACCTCCGGGGGTAGTAGTCGTCGTCGACGGTGGCGTCTGGCTCCAGGGCTCCAGCATCTGGTTGCGACAACCAGGAAGAAAGGAAAGGAGAAAAAAAAAGGGGGAGAAAGCAACCGTGAGTACTCATCCAAAGTACTCGCAAGCAAGGAACTACACTACATATGCATGGGTATATGTGTAAGGAGGCCATATCGGTGGACTGAACTGCAGAATGCCAGAATAAGAGGGGGATAGCTAATCCTGTCGAAGACTACGCTTCTGGCAGCCTCCGTCTTGCAGCATGTAGAAGAGAGTAGATTGAAGTCCTCCAAGTAGCATCTCCAAGTAGCATCTCCAAGCAGCATCTCCAGTAGCATCGCATAGCATAATCCTACCCGGCGATCCTCTCCTCGTCGCCCTCCGGAAAAGCGATCACCGGGTTGTCTGTGGAACTTGGAAGGGTGTGTTTTATTAAGTATCTGGTTCTAGTTGTCATAAGGTCAAGGTACAACTCCAAGTCGTCCTGTTACCGAAGATCACGGCTATTCGAATAGATTAACTTCCCTGCAGGGGTGCACCAACTTACCCAACACGCTTGATCCCATTTGGCCGGACACACTTTCCTGGGTCATGCCCGGCCTCGGAAGATCAACACGTCGCAGCCCCACCTAGGCACAACAGAGAGGTCAGCACGCCGGTCTAAACCTAAGCGCACAGGGGTCTGGGCCCATCGCCCTTAGCACACCTGCACGTTGCGTACGCGGCCGGTGAGCAGACCTAGCAACCTACATTACAAAGGAAGTTGCGTTAACGCAGTCCAACCCGGCGCGCGCCACTCAGTCGCTGAC
>NW_021177976.1:0-1027 GCF_002162155.2 Triticum dicoccoides
TGACCAGTTAAGGGGTGTTCGACACCGTCGTCCATAGAGAACTTCAAAAGGGGCTTTACCCAAGCTAGATTGATAGCTGTTGTTGTAAGCGAATTCGGCAAATGGAAGGCACTTCTCCCAATCCATTCCGAATGAGATAACAGAGGCTCGAAGCATGTCTTCTAGAATCTGGTTGACGCGTTCCACCTGACCACTCGACTGAGGGTGGAAAGCGGTGCTAAAGGAGAGACGGGTTCCCATAGCATTTTGGAAACTTTCCCAAAATCGAGAGGTGAAAATACTTCCTCGATCCGAGTTAATTTCCAACGGGACACCATGGAGAGACACTATCCGGGAGATGTATAAGTCTGCCAGCTGACTAGCGGTTATACTCTCACGAACAGGTAGGAAATGGGCTACTTTGGAAAGACGATCGACAACGACGAAAATAGCATTATTCCCTCTCTTGGTCCTAGGAAAACCGGTAATGAAATCCATACCAATTTTATCCCATTTCCATTCAGGAATAGCTAAGGGTTGAAGGGTGCCAGCAGGCCGTTGATGCTCTGCTGTTACACGACGACAAACGTCGCAATTAGCAATATACTGAGAAATTTCTCTCTTCATCCTGGTCCACCAGAAACTCTGGCGTAGGTCCTGATACATCTTGGTACTACCCGGATGAATGGTGAGAGGAGATTCATGAGCCTCCTTAAGGATCAACTGCCGTAGATGCTGGTTCTTGGGAACCACTAAACGGTTCTCAAAGTACACAGCACCATGATCATCTATGGAGAAACAACTAGCACCTCCGCTAGAAATGTTCTCCTTGATCTTAGCTATTCCCTTATCCCGCTTCTGGGCAGCGATGATTTGATCCGTAAGAGTAGGTTTCGCCACCAAGGTGGAAAGAAATCCTTGAGGAACAATGTGAAGGTTAAGCTTCCGAAATTCCTCATGGAGAAGCGGTTGACTTTGTTGTAACATCAGGTTGTTACAATAAGATTTACGACTTAGTGCATCAGCCATGACGTTGGCTTTCCCTGGG
>NW_021177977.1:0-2142 GCF_002162155.2 Triticum dicoccoides
GGTTTCTCTGTCATATGGATGCTAGCGACACTATCATATACGTGAGCCAAAAGGCGCAAACGGTCCCGGGCCATGGTAATGCGACACCCATGGGAATACCGTGCGTGAGGCCGCAAAGTGATATGAGGTGTTACCGGCTAGATCGATGTGACTTGGAATCGGGGTCTTGACAGCTTTGGTATCAGAGCCTGACTGCCTGTAGGATTACCAAGCCAAACTGGTCGAAGTGGAGTCTAGAAATGCTTTAGTTATATATGGCAATTGATTGTGGATGGGAACGTAAGGTTCTTTTTAATCCTTTACCTTATGCACTTTTGATCTGAGTCACCCTCTTCTCTTCTACGGGGATTAAGAACTAGGCTTCTCATCTTTCTATCAGGATCACGTGTTACTAATCCGTAGATTCGTAGGATTGTTGGTCTCAAGCCTCAGTTCAGTTTCTACTACTCCAGTGTGTTGTTAAATGGCCTCAGAACCCTGATGTGATGTTGTTGAGTGGTTATGCCACCATTTTGCATAATGTCTCAAATATTTTTGAGCATTTATAGCCGTTATGCTGTCCGAGTCATCCTAGGTCTCTACATAGTCTGATGCATTTGCAAATCCATTCTTTCCGTTCCCGATGTCCCTTTGGGCCAGTTCAACCACACTAATCGATGAGTTGAGGTACTCTATTGCCTCGACATATATGTTGGAGCTATTATTATGAGCCTAGGTGTCTTAGGGAGTCACCTAGTAATCTAGCAATGCTTTGTATTCCCAGTGTGATGACTCTGGCCATTAATCCCAAAGCATCCCGTGATGCCATTTACTAGTAGGTGTTCTACTCCTGGGTTCTTGACCCAAGATTCACTCTACTTACCTCGTGTTGATAGTGTTGCTCGTACCTTTAGGTTATTAGTAACCTTTGTGATAGTCTTCGAGGCCCGAGGTATATCATTCTTCCAAATACCATGAACCATCCTTGACAGGAGTTCCTTTGAACCAAAAGATCACAATAAGAGTGCTCTTGACGAGTTCTCCATTCTGCATTGTGAATCTGCCAGTCCTACCCTTGTGCATTGGTTATCTGGAAGAAACCTGTTGAACTTGGTTCGACATGTTAATCTATGCATCCACAACTCAGAAAGATATATGTTCCCTTGAGTTGTCCCTCTTCATTTGTATTCTGACCATCGTCTATCAATTGATAGTCAGGAGTAATTGTGCATCCGTGTTATCGATGCTTATTATTCTTGTTGTCCGTCAAGCCATTCTATTTCAGAATGACTAGGAAAAACAAACTCCAATACCTTATCCATATCTAGAATTGGGTCAAAGTAGTTGTGTTCTGCAGATCAAATGCCCATCCAGCTTTTGCTCTGTTCTACCCCGGAGTATTACCCCTTAATGTCAGGATTGTGATGAGAATTGCACCATCTCTCATGAATTCTTGATGCAGTGATACTTCGTGCCATCATTTTTCATTCCTCGGTCCCGTGTTGTCACAACCGGAATGCCGGCAAGTGAACCATGATGTGTGAAATCAATACTCCTAGCAACCGTGTTGCTTGGTAGTTAATGGACACTAATATTATTCCTAGCGTGTTGGTTATTGAAACACTATTCTAGGATTGATCGTGCTACCTAGTCCTTATTTCTGGTGCACTCTTCGATCAATGAGTTAGGATTATTCAACCCCTTTCTTATTTGATCATATCATCTTGCCTCGAAAGTAAGATTGTTCTCGAGCATAGTAACATATCGGTGGTTCGTGATGTTCCGAATATCTTCCCGGAAGTATTACCAGGTTGTCACCTGACCGCTATGTTGAGTTCGTGATCATGCTGGTTTTCCTCCAAACCACCCATTCTCCAAGAATCTGTGTTGGATACCCCTGAGCTAGTTGGTTAAGCTAAGCAACAACTTGGAGAGTTGGAAGATAAAAGCTTGTTTGACTTAGTTCGTGTCAAGGGATATTTTGTGTTTGTGTGTGTTGAAGAAAGATGATATCTTCATCGATTGGTTCTCGTGATCAGTTGTTGGATCTATTGTCTTGTCCAAACTTTGTTTTGAGTGTGGGCTATCCTCAAATCAAACCAGAACCAACGATTTTCGTAATGTTGTCTTACTCGTGGTTGACTCCTCGAGCATACACCATTA
>NW_021177978.1:0-1298 GCF_002162155.2 Triticum dicoccoides
TAATGTGAAATTTTGGAAAATTCTAGGGGTCATTTGACCTTTTAAAGAGATTTAAGTGATTTTCTAACTATTTAATGACCGTAATTCAAATTTGAACTACATCTACATGCAATGACTAACCAAAACGGTTTGAAAAATCATATTTGTGTACTTGTGTGCGAGTTAATTCCATGTGTAGTAAACTAGAAGGAATTTTCAAACATATTAGTCTCATGACATGGACACATGCATACGTATGCATGGAGTGACATGGCATTTTAATTCAAAAAAATAGAAAAATGATAAGAAACACATGAAACCTTGGTTGATGTAATGTCATGCCACCAAGATGATGTGGTAAAGAAATTGGCACGTTTGACGAACGTTTGGACACACGCCCCTCAGAAAACGGAGCAACTCGCTAGAAGGTTCGTGGTTCTGAGAGGGAAGAATGCATGTTTGATGACGAACGGGAGATAGCTTCCTATTACGGCCTTCAATTTTTTTCTATGTATAACGTGCACTACTACAACTGTAATGTGAAATTTTGGAAAATTCTAGGGGTCATATGTCCTATTAAAGACATTTAAGTGATTTTCTAACTATTTAATGACCGTAATTCAAATTTGAATTACATCTACATGCAACGAGTAACCAAAATGGTTTGAAAAATTATATCTGTGTACTTGTGTGCGAGTTAATGCCATGTGCAGTAAATTAGAAGGAATTTTCAAACATATTGGTCTGACGACATGGACACATGCATACGTATGCATGGAGTGACATGGCATTTTAATTCAAAAAAATAGAAAAATGATCAGAAAAACATGAAACCTTGCTTGATTTAATGTCATGCCATCAAGATGATGTGGTAAAGAAATTTGCATGTTCGACGAAAGTTTGGACACACACCCCTCACAAACCGGAGCAACTCGCTAGAAGGTTTGTGGTTCCTAGAGGGAACAATGCATGTTTGATGACGAATGGGAGATAGCTTCCTCTTACGGCCTTCAATTTTTTCCTACGTCTAACGTGCACTACTACAACTGTAATGTGAAATTTTGGAAAATTCTAGGGGTCATTTGACCTTTTAAAGAGATTTAAGTGATTTTCTAACTATTTAATGACCGTAATTCAAATTTGAACTACATCTACATGCAATGACTAACCAAAACGGTTTGAAAAATCATATTTGTGTACTTGTGTGCGAGTTAATTCCATGTGTAGTAAACTAGAAGGAATTTTCAAACATATTAGTCTCATGACATGGACACATGCATACGTATGCATGGAGTGACATGGCATTTTAATTCAAAAAA
>NW_021177979.1:0-953 GCF_002162155.2 Triticum dicoccoides
ATACTCGGATTGTACTCTTGAATCATTTCGACCCATCGAGTCTGCCTGAGGTTGAGATTAGGCTGAGTGAAGATGTACTTGAGACTCTTGTGATCAGTGAAAATATCCACTTTCCTTCCCAATAGAAGATGTCTCCAAGTCAACAAAGCGTGCACAACTGCCGCCAACTCGAGATCATGAGTGGGGTAGTTCTTCTCATTAGGTTTCAACTGGCGAGAGGTATAAGCAACAACTTTCTTCTCTTGCATCAGTACAGCACCGAGACCTTGGAGAGAGGCATCACAAAAGACCTCGTACGGCTTGGTTTCATCAGGCGGAGTCAGAACTGGAGCAGTGACCAATTTCTCTTTCAAAGTGTTGAAAGCAATATCACACTCCGGAGACCAAACGTACTTGACGTGCTTCTGAAGAAGATTTGAGAGAGGCTTGGCGATCTTAGAAAAGTTTTCAACGAATTTTCTGCAATAGCTTGCGAGACCGAGGAAACTGCGGAGTTGCTTCACGTTCTGAGGAGGTTCCCAATTCACAATTGCGGACACCTTCTCAGGATTCACGGAAATGCCCTTGGCAGAGATGATATGACCAAGATAAAGAACCTCATCGAGCCAAAATTCACACTTGGAGAACTTGGCGTAGAACTGATGTTCCCTAAGCTTGTCAAGAACCAAACGCAAGTGCTTGGCATGATCTTCCTTGTTCTTCGAGAAAACCAGAATGTCGTCGAGATAGACCAAAACGAATTCATTGGTGTAGGGGTTGAAGATGAAGTTCATCATGCGAGAGAACGTCGGAGGAGCGTTGGCGAGGCCAAAAGACATGACGGTGTATTCATATGAACCAAAGCTTGTCCTGAACGCCGTCTTGGGAATATCTTGCTCACGAATACGAATCTGATGATAACCCATACGGAGATCAAGCTTGGAGAATACTTGAGCACCCTTGAGTTGTTCGAA
>NW_021177980.1:0-2154 GCF_002162155.2 Triticum dicoccoides
GAGTCATTCTAATGCCTTTTCTCTCATAATATGCAAAGTTTACACAAAGAGGGAGAATGCCGGCAGTTGGAATTCTGGACCTGAAAATGCTACGTTAGAGTCACCTATTCTGCACATCTCCAAATGAGCTAAAAATTTACGGAGAATTGTTTTGGAATATATAAAAAATAAAGGAGCAAATAACTACCGGAGGAGGCCCACCGGGTGGGCACAACCCACCTAGGCGCGCCAGGCCCCCCAGGCGCGCCCTGGTGGGTTGTGCCCTCCTCGGCCCACCTCCTGTGCCCATTATGCTAGTTAATACCCCTTTGATATTGGGCATGATTATCATTTGTGAGTAGTTCTTTTTGTTCTTGAGGTCACGAGAGAAATCTTGTTGCAAGTAATCATGTGAATTTGATATGTGTTTGATATTTTGATGATATGTATGTTGTGATTCCCTTGATGGTGTCATATGAATGTCGACTATATGGCACTTCACCATATTTGGGCCTAAGGGAATGCACTGTGGAGTAGTTATTAGATGATGGGTTGCTAGAGTGACAGAAGCTTAAACCCTAGTTTATGCGCTACTTCGTAAGGGACCGATTTGGATCCAAAAGTTTAATGCTATGGTTAGATTTTATCTTAATACTTTTCTCGTAGTTGAGGATGCTTGCGAGAGGGTTACTGTAACGCCCTAGACACACCTGCCGGTGGTCGTTACTCCTTGCGGGATCTAGACTGGCCCTATAGATCAATACTAGTCTTTCCTGCGCACTTTGTCCTCACTCGTGCGCATCCGAGAGCAACTTCCCGATCGGTCACCCATCCTGAAACTACTCCAAGCTGAGCATGCTTAACTTTGGAGTTCTGTCCGAATGAGCTCTCGAAAAAGAAGGAATTCCTTATTGATATGAATAGTCTATCATCCCTAATAAGCCAGGCTATCACATACACCCCCACTCAGAGGAACCGACGTCCTCGTCGGGCCACAGGAACGTTCTCTCTTGGCACACACGTCTGTGCTTCTAGTCCGGCACATGTGTCATGTCGTGTGCCACGACGGGTCACAAATGTCATGCATAACATGACCGTGCACCTGTCCGCAAACATACGTGTAGCCGCAAGGGTCGGCTCTGATACCAACTTGTAACGCCTCGGACACACCCGCCAGTGGTCGTTACTCCTGGTGGGATCTAGACTGGCCCCACAGATCAATACTAGTCTTTTCTACGCACTTTGTCCTCACTTGTGCGCACCCAGGAGAAACTTCCCGGTCGGTCACCCATCCTGAAACTACTTGATGTGACGGTGGCCCGATCTTTTGATGGGAGTGGGGATAACTACCGATTTGGTGGATTTTGACCTTGACGATCCGGCTATACCGTACCCGACGATACGCCTCGACAATCGCTAAACCAATCTCCGATGGTTATTGACCTTGCCGTAGGCACGATCAATCTGAACAACAAGGTTCGAGTTCCTGCAAGCAACCGAAGAACCAACAAGAACAAAGGTGAATCGCAACTGAAATTGCGGATAATAAATTGAGTACACGAACTAGATGAAAAGTTGGGGTTCCACTATGGATCTGACAAGGTGGTAGTCCTACACGTCTCGTAGATGCGAACTGTAGCAAAAGCTAGACAATATAATAAAACCTGAATCTAAACCCTAAACTACACTAGCTATTTATTAACTTCTGCTTCTAGTCGAAGGCGGTATCTATTGTCCACAAATCGGACTGCTCAAGGCCGTACGTGGCTGGTCTTCGTGGACTTTGCGGCAGGCACCTGGCGGCATGGCCGAAAGCTCTAGGGCCCACCCACGTGGTAATGTTGGGCCATTAATCCAAGTCATTTGTCCTGGTGCACTTCATGCATGCGTACGTGACATGCTTGGTGGATAGGACGTGTGACATGCATGCAAGAGCGTTGCTCCATTTGATCTGAACCCATATTGTCTTCATCTTTAATCTTTCCCTTATTCCTAAGTACAAGCAAATCCAAACATGAGTGTAATATTATATTCTCATTAGTTAAATCATATATACGAAGGAGCGATAGTACCTGGCCATTAATTTGTCTCGTCCGCGCTCTAGTAATAGGACCAAGTGGAATAACTGATGTAGGAGTTGCGGCGGGTGTAATAGTAGAAGAGATGTCCTCATCA
>NW_021177981.1:0-1578 GCF_002162155.2 Triticum dicoccoides
GATTAGGAAGGCCCACATGGAGACTTTCGGCAGTTGGTTGAGAAAACATTTAATGAATGACAATGATGTTGTAGATCAGCTGTACATGTTGGCCAAGACACCATCTTCGACTATAACGACTTTCCAAGGGTACGAGATAAATGGGAATACATTTTACACGATCGCCCAAGATAAAAAGAGCACCAACCAAAACAGTGGTGTCCGCTTTGATGCAGCAACCGAGAATGGGCAAAAGGTCACATATTATGGTTACATAGAGGAGATATGGGAACTTGACTATGGACCCTCCTTTAAGGTCCCTTTGTTCCGGTGCAAATGGTTCAAGCTAACAGGAGGTGGGGTAAAGGTGGACCAGCAATACGGAATGACAATGGTGGATTTCAACAATCTTGGTTACCTTGACGAACCATTCGTCCTAGCGAAAGATGTCGCTCAGGTTTTCAATGTGAAGGACATGAGTAGCAAACCGAGGAAACAGAAAGATAAGAAAATGATCAGTGCATCATGCGATGATCCAAAGCGCCACATTGTTCTTTCAGGGAAAAGAAACATCGTGGGAGTGGAGGACAAGACAGACATGTCAGAAGATTATAATATGTTTGCTGAAATTCCGCCCTTCAAAGTGAACACCGACCCAAGCATTAAGTTAAATGATGAGGATGCTCCATGGATACGGCACAATCGTAAGCAAGCAGGGACACAAGGGAAGAAATGATGTGTAATAATTTATTGTACCAAACTTTGTTGAATGGATCATGTGAATTATATTACCCGTGATGTGTTTGGTGTCCATTTTCGAATGATTCGAGATACCACTGATGATACATGAAATTTGGAGTGATTTAGTCATACTCCTGCCTAGGTGTATAATATGCATACTCGTAGTCTTCATAGCCGCCGCCGTTGTACTGGTAGTCGTCGCCTTCTAAGTTGCCGCCGTCGTCGTCGCTGCTGTCGTCGCTGTCGTACTCCTGCCTAGGCGTATAAAATTTTGAATTGAATTAGTTTTATTTTTCTGAATTTTTTGATATATTATTTGTATTTTGAACATTTTGAATTGAATTAGTTTTATTTTTCTTAATTTTTTGATATATTATTTGTATTTTTAGAATTTTGAATTGAATTAGTTTTATTTTTCTGAATTTTTTGATATAATATTTGTGCTTTTAACATATTGAATTGAATTAGTTTTATTTTTCTGAATTTTTTGATATATTATTTGTATTTTTAACATTTTGAATTGAATTAGTTTTATTTTTCTTAATTTTTTGATATATTATTTGTATTTTTAGAATTTTGAATTGAATTAGTTTTATTTTTCTGAATTTTTTGATATAATATTTGTGTTTCTAACATATTGAATTGAATTAGTTTTCTTTTTCTGAATTTTTTGATATATTATTTGTATTTTTAACATTTTGAAAAAGAAAAAGTATTTTAAAAATACCTTTAGTCGCGGTTGGCCTGGCCAACCGCGACTAAAGGTCGTTGCGCGCGGGAACGCAAAAACCCGCCAAAAAACCCTTTAGTCGCGGTTGGCCAGACCAACCGCGACTAAAGGTTAGCCTTTAGTCGCGG
>NW_021177982.1:0-1487 GCF_002162155.2 Triticum dicoccoides
AAGGGACAGACACAGGAACGAAGAAGGACACATGCCGGCCAGCCTAAGTGTTCCGGAGCAGTAGCAAGCTACCATGGCTCGGTGGAAACACTAGGAGACATTTCCCGGTAAGAGAGGCTACTAAGGATAAACAACTAGATAGTCAGATCCCACACATACCAAGCATTTCAATCATACACACAATATGCTCGATATGTGCAAATACAACAAGGCATCACAACATGACTCTACGACACAAGTAAGTATTCATTAGGCTCCGAGGAGCGGAATATTACAAACAGGGGTCTCATGACCCAACATTCAGAGCATACAAATCAAAGCACATGCGGAAGCTTAACATGTCTGAGTACAGACATCTAGAAATGAGAAAGGCTGAGAAGCCTGACTATCTACCAGATCCTGCCGAGGGCACAAGATCGTAGCTGAGGTAACAAGCTAAACGTCGAAGTCCACGTGGAACTACTAGTGAGACTGAAGTCTCTCTGCAAAAACATAATTTAAGCAACATGAGTACAAATGTACCCAACAAGACTTACATCAGAACTAACTACATATGCATCATTATCAACAAAGGGGATGGTGGGGTTTAACTGCAGCAAGCCAGCTTTGACTCGGTGGCTATCCTAAACTACGACTACAAGTAACTCTTTTGAGGTGGCGCACACGAGTCCACATATTCACCAACCAATACACCACCATGGAACCGCTCCCGTCTCCCTACGAGAACGCCATCCATAGCACTCACGCTTATCTTGCGTATTTTAGAGTATCCACTTTCACTTGTCTATGAACTATGCGAGGGGTCCAAGTTTCCATATCCGAGGAATCCGGCTATTCGAATAGATAATGATAACCCTGCAGGGGTGTACTTCTTCACACACGCTTTCGCCACTTATCGCCCTGTACACGTCATGTACCTCGGCAACCTTCAAGCGGAAGCCGGGCGAGGGAGTCGGCCACGACCTGACTAACCGAACAAGTCTCTAGTCCAGGTTTATCGCCTATTCGGGTTCCATCCGCAAGGAGATCCGGCCGGGGTGTTG
This sequence comes from Triticum dicoccoides, assembly GCF_002162155.2. Taxonomy (NCBI): domain Eukaryota; kingdom Viridiplantae; phylum Streptophyta; class Magnoliopsida; order Poales; family Poaceae; genus Triticum; species Triticum dicoccoides. The sequence continues at coordinate 1,044 of NW_021177982.1, forward strand.
CTCACGGCCCCAAACGATGTGAGCAGGGTTCCCAAGCCCACCATCCGGGTGCCACTTGGTACACCGTGCCACTGTGCCTAGTCTGTCCCAAGCCCACCTGTACCGGGTGCCACTTGGTAGACTACTAACACTACCTACAAACACCAGAAACTAGTTGCAACTCCTGGACAGAGATCAAGTTGATTAATAAGTCGAGAGGGGCACTTAAGCATTCCAATGTGTGGTAGTAGCTGGTCATGGATCACAAACACAGAACTCAGTTCCTGAGGACGGCTGCAATGAGACAACCCACCATGTACTCCTACATGGCCTCTCACCGCTACCTTTACCAAATCGTGTTCACACACTTAGCTCACACACAGTAGGACATGTTCACACGCCTCTGATTCATCCCCGATGAATCAGACCTGACTCAACTCTAAGCAGTAGCAGGCATGACAAACA
>NW_021177983.1:0-1557 GCF_002162155.2 Triticum dicoccoides
CCCGCCCGCGCCACCTTCGTCCCCTTCCTCGCGCGCCGCCCCATCTCCTCCCTCGCCGGCGGCCGCCACCTCGCCGGTGACCACCGCCCTCGCCGCGCCCAGCCGTGACTTCGGCGAGCCGCGCCCCGCTGCCCGCAGCGGCGACCGCGTCGGCCACCTCCGCCGTCCTCCCACTACTAGGAAAAGGGCTACTAATGGCGCACCAGTTTTGCCTACTAATGGCGCATCACTGGTGCGCCATTAGTATCACGCCACTAGTATTTTTTACTAATGGCGCACCACTGGTGCGGCATTAGTATAGGCCACGGTGCGCCGTTAGTATAGGCCACTGGTGCGCCATTAGTATAGGCCACTGGTGCGCCATTAGTATTTTTGAATTTTGAAGGCGGGAAAACAGTAGTGGCGCACCGTCTAACCCCCACCGTGCGCCATTGCTATTTTTGATTTTTGAATTTGGATCTGGATCGTGATTTGTTTGACCATTTTTTGCTCGTTTTTAGGCATGATATTATTTCAAATTTTGTTCCTGTTTTTGGATCTTGTACGTTCTTTTGCCATGTTCTTTTGCCGGAGAGGAGTTCGCCGGAGAGGAGGAGGAGGAGGTCACCGGAGAGGCACTCGCCTACATCGCCGAAGAGGAGGAGGAGGAGTTCACCGGAGAGGAGGAGGAGGTCGCCGGAGAGGAGGAGGAGGAGGAGGTCACCGGAGAGGAGTTCACCGGAGCATCGGAGAGGAGGAAGGAGAAACCATGAGGGGATGGGAGGAGAGGAGGGAGGAGGAGCTCACCGTAGAGGAGGGAGGAGGAGCTCACCGGAGAGGAGGGAGAAGAAACCGTGAGGGGAGGGGAGGGGAGGTGAGGAGGGAGGAGGAGGTCGCCAGAGAGGAGGAGGAGGAGGTCGCCGGAGAGGAGGAGGGTAGTATGGTGGAGGAGAGAAGGGAAGATGGAGTGGAGGAGAGGAGGAGATGGAGTGGAGGAGAGGTGGAGTGGAGGAGAAAAATGAAGGAGGAGAGGACCACGCCCAGCCATATATATGGCATAGTAATGGCGCACTGCGGGCAGGTGCGCCATTACTAACTTTTTTTTGATTTATTTTTAATTTTGAAGGCGGGAAGATACTAATGGCGCACCATGGGCAGGTGTGCCATTAGTAACTTTTTGTTATTTTTTTGACTTATTTTGAATTTTGAAGGCGGGAAGATAGTAATGGCGCACCATGGGTAGGTGCGCCATTAGTAAGTTTGATTTTTTTTGAATTTTTTGCCTCTCCAGATCTTAAAAGCCCCGTATCTTTTTTCTGTTAGGTTTTTGAGGATTTTGAAAATATTTAACAGGGTTCCCCCTGTTAAATTCGGATGTAACTTTTTGAGTAGATGATTTTTCATATAAAAAACTTCTTCATCCGAGTTCGTACGCAAAAGTTATGCCCATTTTACAAATTCTCGAGATATTTCGCAAATAAAGTCGAAATTCATAATTGTAAATTTTCACAACAACTAGACCACATATCACATGGGAAACTTATTTTCTTTTATTTTTTTGACATTTCCATCATTTTT
>NW_021177984.1:0-1485 GCF_002162155.2 Triticum dicoccoides
GAGGATGGCTCTTCCGTAGGAAGACGGAGATGAATCCTCGGTAGTGTATTGAAGTGGTGAGTAGTGGACTCGTGTGCGCAAAACTATTTCAAGTTGGAGTATCGTAGGATAGCCTAGCCAAGAGTCAAAGCTGGCTTGCTGCAATAACTCCACCAACCCTTCTTGATACTATGCATGTATGTAGGATCTGATGTAAGTCTTGCTGAGTACCTTTGTACTCATGTTGCTATAATCTACATTTTTACAGAAGACGCTGCAACCCCTTCTGATGGGTTCTATGTAGACGTTGACATCAACGAGTAGGCTAAAGACCCAGGTGGTGACCCTGAGCTTGTGATGGACCACGTAGTATAGTTAGGCTTCCAAGCCTCTTTTATTTTACTAGTTGTCTGTACCCAGACAAAGTACTTCCGCTGTTGGCTTGTATGACTGTATGACTTGTATGTTGGGTCGTGAGACCCGTACCTTCGTGTATGATATGTATGGCTCCCTGAGCCTTAAATAAAGTACTTGTGTCATAGAGTCATGTTGTGATGCTTCGTTGTATTTGCACATATCGAGCATATTGTGTGTATGATTGAAATGCTTGATATGTGTGGGATCTGACTATCTAGTTGTTTATCTTTAGTAGCCTCTCTTACCGGGAAATGTCTCCTAGTGTTATCGCTGAGCCATGGTAGCTTGCTACTGCTCTGGAACACTTAGGCTGGCCGGCATGTGTCCTTCTTCGTTCCTGTGTCTGTCCCTTCGGGGAAATGTCACGCTTTGAGTATCGGAGTCCTGTTAGCCCGCTACAGCCCGGTTTACCGGAGTCCTGCTAGCCCAGTGCTACAGCCCGGACCCACTTGCTGTTGACCGACACGTTCGAAGCTGGGTCATGGATGCCTGTCCCTGTAAGTCTGTGCCACTTTGGGTTTACGACTAGTCATGTCAGCCCGGGCTCCTTATCATATGGATGCTAGCGACACTATCATATACGTGAGCCAAAAGGCGCAAACGGTCCCGAGAAAAGGTAAGACGACAGCCGTGGGGATACCGTGCGTGAGGCCGCAAAGTGATATGAGGTGTTACCAGCTAGATCGATGTGACATCGAGTCGGGGTCCTGACAGCGTTGGCATCAGAGCCGGACTGCCTGTAGGTTCTCCAAGCCAAACTGGTCGATGTTGAGTCTAGAAATTCTTTAGTTATATGTAGGGGAATTGTTTGTGGATGGAACGTAAGGCTCTTTTTTACTCCTCTATCTTATGACATTCTGATCTGAGTCAGTCCATTCTTCCATCGGGGGTTAAGGAATTAGGATCTGTTCTCTCTATCAGGATCACGTGTTACTAATCAGTAGTACCTTATAAGTTGATGAGTTCAAGCCTAGTTCAGTTTTACTACCACATTATGTTGCCAGAACGGTTTCAGAACTTTGATATGACGATGTTGAGTGTGTACGAAATCCTTTGTCAAATGTCTCAATATCCTTTTTGAGCATTTAC
>NW_021177985.1:0-1275 GCF_002162155.2 Triticum dicoccoides
TGTATCACAAATCCGTCAAGCAAATCTCAAATTCTTACCAGTTCTTACCCAGCAGCAGGCGGTGATCGGCAACCATTGTAGTCAAAAACTCTCAAAGCTTGGATAGAGCGATTACCAGGGAGAGTCAAACACACGACGTAGATGTATGTGGAGCTGGGAAGGCTTATAGTATGGTAGCAAAAAGGGTCAGCAATAATCAATTCAGAGATGCAAAGTTGAATAAACGCTCAACGACGGTACTGTGCTGGTCCTAGGCTAGACTGTGCTAGAGACGCGAGCCTAGAACACCAACAAAATCACGGCGCGGCACGTAAACAAGGGAAAAGCACACTCTGAATTTTTTTTCGCTCTTTTTTTTGCGCTCTTTTTTTTTGCGCTGCTTTTTTTTTTGCGAAAAATCACTATAATGGCGAGTATCTCAAAACTCTTCCTAGCTCAAACTGATAGGATGGGCACGAAATTTTTCGACCATTTTTTTTTTCGACTGCCCGGACCCAAAAACTGGAAACGGGTCAAAAAAAACTTCCTATAATGGCACCTGTCTCAAAACACTCAGAAACACCTAAAAATAGGATAGCCAGAAATTTTTTCGAAAAATGCGTTTTCGAAAAATTTTGGGCCTAAACGGAGCGTGGCTACCCGACTCTTTTTTTTTTCGAAACCTACTCCGGCAAGGAAACACGAATCGGAATCTAGAGGGATCCCGAAAACAAACCTAATAAGCAAAGAACTCGGATTGGTGGTGGATATATGGTGGTGGTATATGGCAGCGGTGGTGGTAGCGGTGGTAGTATATGGATATGGATCGGTGGTGGTATATGGACACGGATTGGGTGCGGTGGTGGTAGATGGTAGGGGTGATGATGATGGTGCGGCGGCGGCGTGACAACTTATGACCAGAACTCGAAACTCTAAAAGACTAGACTCTAAGACCAGCAACTAGACACGACGATGCAACCGCAAATTCAACAAAGCAAAACCCTAAAAAGATTATGCAAAGGCTCAGATTGGTTCGGATATGATGAACTAACCCTAATTTTTTTTGGCTTTTTCGTGGACTGTAGGTATGAAGAACAGACTCGATCTAAACTACGAAAAACTGTAAAATCTCACCGAGCAACCTGGAAATCTGATACCACTTGATAGAGGCAAAGGTGTCCCGTCTTTCGATGAGATGATGGATATCGCTTTGGTGGAAGTCGACTTTGACGATCCGACTACGAACGTGCGAGGACGTCGCGCCTTAGCAATCGCTAAACCAACTCCGAGAGGTTA
>NW_021177986.1:0-2012 GCF_002162155.2 Triticum dicoccoides
TCTGATTTTTTTCTAGAAATATGTGATTTTATAGCGTCGGTTTCACGGTCTTCGGGGCCACCAGGTGGGGACAACCCACCTGGGCACGCCTGGAGGGGGTGGCGCGCCCTGGTGGGTTGTGCCCACCCAGGTGCCCCCCTCCGGTGGTTCTTGGCTCTAGATATTTTCTTTTATTGTATAAAAAATCCTCACAAAGTTTCGTTCCATTCCGAGAACTTTTATTTCTGCACAAAAATAACACCATGGTAGTTCTGCTGAAAATAGCATCAGTCCGGGTTAGTTTCATTCAAGTCATGCAGATTAGAGTCCAAAACAAGAGGAAAAGCATTAGGAAAAGTAGATACGACGAAGACGTATCAACTCTCCCCAGCTTAAACCTTTGCTTGTCCTCAAGCAATTCTGTTGATAAACTGAAAGTGAAAAAGAAAATCTTTTACGAACTATTTTGCTGTTGTTTCATAAATAAGCTTAAACAACACCCAGGTTTTCAGCAAAGATTATATCTAACCATGTCAACAATAACTCTTAAAAAATATATTAACTCGTATCAATGACATAACCAACTAGAGAGCAATAATAAGACATCTCAAATAGCAACACGTTGTTAAAACAACCATGATATAATATGATAATAGTGGTATCTTGCTAGCCCTTTCTGAGACCGCAAAACATAAATGCATAGCACCCCAAAGTTCAAGCAACGACTAAACATTGCAATTCATGGTAGAAAAGATCCAGTCATGATGCACCCAACATTTGCTATACACAATGCATCAGCATGACAAAGTGCTCTCAGGTTCTGGCACTTATTTGAGAAGGTGATGACACAACATAAAAGTAAATAGATAGTCCCTTCGCAGAGGGAAGCAGTGATTTACAGAGGTGCCAGAGCTCAAGTTTTGAAAACAGAGGTAAATGAAATTTTGAGACATGCACCCTTCTCGTTTACTTTGCGACCATCAGTTATCAATATCTTCCATGCTAAACAAATTAGTAGCGCTTCCCAAGCGGTAAAGTAAAGGTTTTTGCTCCATAGGAGTTTTAGTTTGATTATTGATGAATTCTTTTTGCAATTTGGGACTGGGAATCCTATCACCGCTCTTTTCTCGTGCAATGGTGAGTGAATAAACACCCAACCTGAGAATAACCCGCTTAGCATGGAAGATACCAACTACCTCCTGTCGCTCTATGAACAATCCAGGCACACAAAAAGGATATTTGTTTGAAGTTTTTAGAGGTGGCACATGCAAATTTACTTAGGACGGCAGGGTAATACCGCATATAGGTAGGTATGGTGGACTCATCTGGAATAACTTGGGTTTCAGGTTTTTGATGTACAAGCAGAATTCCCACTTAGTACAGGCGAAGGCTAGCAAATAGGTTGAGAAGCGGCCAACTAGAGAGCACCAACGGTCATGAACATGCATTATGCATAAGTAACATTGGATACTAGCATGAGTAGGATATGAACACCATGAACATAAATATCATAGAGGCTATATTGGTTTTGATTCAACTACATGCATGAACATGTGCCAAGTCAAGCCACTCGAACAATCAGAGGAGGATACCATATCATCATACTACATCACAATCATTTTAACACAATGTTGACTCCAAGATAAGTCATTATTCACTCCTAGCTACTTATGCATGGCACGATAAACTATAATCTCTAATTGTCATTGCAAACATGTTTTATCATAATAGGCTGAATCATGGATACTAGGTTAAACATATTTACAAAAACAGAACAAGTCGACTTCATACCCGTTTCTGTCTGCCACAACAGTTCATCAAATATCGTCATTATTGCCTTTCACTTGCACGACCGAACAATTTGAAAATAATAATAGTGCAAGAGTGCCGTGGACTAAGCTAGAAACTGCAAACATTTTTATTCAAAAGGAGAAGACAAGGTAATATGGCTTCTTTATCAGATCAACTATAATGCAAATGAGAGCTACTCAACATTTTCATCGTGGTCTTCTCCTCAGTATGACTAAAAAAAA
>NW_021177987.1:0-10428 GCF_002162155.2 Triticum dicoccoides
CCGGCCCGATTCGCCGTCTCCGTCGCCTCCCCGAGCACGCCGACCCTCTCTTCGAACTCACCGTGAGCCCCTGAGCATTTCCCCTCTGCCCCCCTGCTTGCTCCCGCCCTCTAGCCGTAGCCCCGAGGTCACCCGAGGCCGCCGTCCGCCATGGCCGGTGAGCCCGCGTTCCGAGCCTCTCCTGCTCGCACCAGGGGCACTGACACGCTCCTGGCGCCTCCAGGAGGATGCCTCTCCACTCCGTTTGCTCGCTCGAGCGCTGCAGCCGCGTCCCTGCCCCAGCCCGAACTCCGGCCACCGCGGAAGTGCTCGCCGCCGTCGTCTCCGGCCACCCCGCGGCCCCTCGTGCAGCCAGCTAGGTGCGGCCGTGTACGGGCTACCTTCTGGTGGCCTTCGCGCGTCCAGCCGCCGCCCGTAGCGCAACCCCGGTGGACATCCGCCGCGTTTCGGGTCGCCGCCGGCCGAACTCCGGTGGCCAGTGATGTGGCACTGTCATTAGCCACTAATGACGCACTAACCAACCCCCTAGGCCACTGACTGTGGGCCCCACCCCTGGTCAAACCCCAGTCAGCGATGGGTTTGACCGGGATTAGGTCCTGTGTCACTGACGTGTGGCCCCCACACGTCAGGTTTGACCCGAGCCAGCCCAGTTGACTCTGCTGACGTCACAGTGACGTGGTGCTGACGCCATAATTCATTTCTGGATTTTTTATTATTCAGGAAATTTCAGAAAATGCCCTAAACTTCAATAAATGATAGAAAATTAACCGTAACTCCAAATTAAATAATTTATATATGAAAAATTATCAGAAAAATTCAAGGAATCCATCTGTACCATTTTCATGCATGTTTGAACAATGTTTGTCCTCTGTTTTGGACAAAACAAATAAAGGGCATTTAAATAATCATATATGGAGTTGGAAATTGAATCATGTGTTCAAACCAACTTCATTTAAATCATAGCTAGATGCACTAGCCCAAAACACATTCATATTGCCATGTCATAGCATGCATCATATTGTGCATTGAATTGATCGTGTTTCTTCTGTGTTTGCCGGTGTTGTTCCCCCTCGGTAGACGTTGTACCGACGATGTGATCGTTGACACTGATGAAGACTCAATGTTATCTTCAGAAGTGGCAGGCAAGCAAAACCCCCTTGTTCGTTCCGATACAATCCTACTCTCTCGCTCCTGCTCTCTTTTAATGCATTAGGACAACAACGATTCAACTGTTACTTGCTGCGGTAGCTGAAACCCCTTTATCCTTTGCATGACCTGTCATTGCCACAGTAAATAGATGAAACCCACTAGTATGAGTAGGAGTTGTTTGAGCTCTGTTGTGCCTACTCATTCATGTTTGTTTGTCATGCCTGCTACTGCTTAGAGTTGAGTCAGGTCTGATTCATCGGGGATGAATCAGAGGTGTGTGAACATGTCCTATTGTGTGTGAGCTAAGTGTGTGAACACGATTTGGTAAAGGTAGAGGTGAGAGGCCATGTAGGAGTACATGGTGGGTTGTCTCATTGCAGCCGTCCTCAGGAACTGAGTTCTGTGTTTGTGATCCATGATTCAGCTACTACCATACATTGGGCCCTGAAATATGACCCCGCTCGACTTCTTATTCACCCTTGTCCTCTGTCCAGGAGTTGCAAGTAGTTTCTGGTGTTTGTAGTATACTGGAGGCCGTGGACAGCGCTGACCGTAGGGGTGGGTTGTGATGCGGTAGGCACGTGGCCGGGTATACTGCGCCCGTTTGGTGTCACGGAACCCTGTTCACATCGTTTGGGGCTGTGAGCGAAACTCCGGCCGGATCTCCTCATGGATGGAACCCGAATAGGCGATAAACCTGGACTAGAGACTTAGGTGTTTAGGTAGGTCGTGGTCTACACCCACGTCGGCTTTCGCTTGAAGTCTGCCGAGCACATGTCGTGTGCAGACGCTAAGTGGTGGAAACATGTATGAAGAAGTACACCCCTGCAGGGTTAATATCATCTATTCGAATAGCCGTGTCCGCGGTAAAGGACTTCTGGGTTGCTTATATCAGTTCATAGACAAGTGAAAGTGGATACTCTAAAATACGCAAGATAAGCGTGAGTGCTATAGATGGCGTTCTCGTAGGGAGACGGGAGCGGATCCATAGTGGTGTATTGATATGGTGAATATGTGGACTCGTGTGCGCCACCTCAAAAGAGTTGCTTGTAGTCGTAGTTTAGGATAGCCACCGAGTCAAAGCTGGCTTGCTGCAGTTAAACCCCACCATCCCCTTGTTGATAATGATGCATATGTAGTTAGTTCTGATGTAAGTCTTGCTGGGTACATTTGTACTCACGTTTGCCTATTTTATGTTTTTGCAGAGAGACTTCGGTCTCACTAGTAGTTCCACGTGGACTTCGACGTTTAGCTTGTTACCTCAGCTACGGTCTTGTGCCTCGGCAGGATTTGGTAGATAGTCAGGCTTCTCAGCCTTTTTCATTTATAGATGTATGTACTCAGACATGATAGCTTCCGCTTGTGCTTTGATATGTATGCTCTGAATGCTGGGTCATGAGACCCCTGTTTGTAATATCTCGCTCCTCGGAGCCTATTGATTAAATACTTGAGTTATAGAGTCATGTTGTGATGCCATGTTGTATTTGCACATATCGAGCATATTGTGTGTATGTTATTGAAATGCTTGGTATGTGTGGGATCTGACTATCTAGTTGTTTATTCTTAGTAGCCTCTCTTACCGGAAAATGTCTCCTAGTGTTTCCACTGAGCCATGGTAGCTTGCTACTGCTCCGGAACACTTAGGCTGGCCGGCATGTGTCCTTCTTCGTTCATGTGTCTGTCCCTTTGGGGAAATGTCACGCATTGAGTACCGGAGCCCTGTTAGCCCGCTACAGCCCGGTTTACCGGAGTCCTGCTAGCCCAGTGCTACAGCCCGAACCCACTTGCTGATGACCGACACGTTCGATGCTGGGTCATGGATGCCTGTCCCTGTAAGTCTGTGCCACTTTGGGTTTACGACTAGTCATGTCAGCCCGGGCTCTTTATCATATGGATGCTAGCGACATCATCATATACGTGAGCCAAAAGGCGCAAACGGTCCCGGGCAAAGGTAAGGCGACACCCGTGGGAATACCGTGCGTGAGGCCGCAAAGTGATATGAGGTGTTACATGCTAGATCGATGTGGCATTGAGTCGGGGTCCTGACAAGCATCCAAATGATTCACCCATGACATGTTCTTGAAATTGATTTGTACTACTGATTATTCAAAACACGAGTGTTAGATTTTATAGTCTGAAAATATGCTAATGATGCCGAGAGAAGAGAGCATGCATACGATCCATGAACATGACGTGCAACAAGAGATGGTATCACTTCTTCGGAGAACCATCTTGATTCTTCTTTTTTTCTTCATAATATTGCCAACCATTGAGATTGTGGTGCGGAAGGTCGCGGGCGCTAGAGATTGTGGCACGGTTTAGAGGGTTGGCCGGCGGCGGAGGCGGCGACTCGGGTAGGGGCGATGAGCAAAATATTTCAAAAGCACGTGGCAACGCACGGGCATTATACTAGTGACTATTACAACTTGCATTGCGTTGATTAAAAAAAACATGGATATGTCTTAAACTATACATTGAGAGTTTCATAAAACTTGATTACTGCCTTCAGACTCATTAAGCGTGGCTGACCATGACGAACTGTACATTAAGAGTTTGAAAAAGAAATTTATTGCATGCTCGAGTGACATGACGGCCGAGTGTGGTAGGCCAGGCTAACACGGGACAAATTGTGCCAAGTGCGGTACTTATTGCAACCAGTTCCAGAATTCGTCATACTAAGGAGATGGATCGTGGAACATTTGCTGCTACTAATGAACTAATCCAGTACCAAACCATGTGGTTTACGCGTGATATACTACCTGCTGTAAAAGAACCGCTGCGTTGTTATACATTGATTCATAAATGCGCTACGGCGATCCACGTGCAAAATAGTGGCGCAGATAAGCGTACCGCTAGACGCCGTTTCGCAGGTTTCCGCGGCTTCCCTGCCGTCCAGCAACGCATTACCGATCGGGACACGCATGTTTGTCGTCGTTCTCCTTCCGTGCGCCAGATGCATGGCCAACGAAACGCCACAGATTCTTCCGCCAAGCCTTATCTCGCGTCGATTCTCTCGGTTCGTACACGTCGCACTCGCACACCTGCGTACGCATGCCCTGTTAAGGCGCCGTGTGCAAGCGTGCTGCAGTCTTGTGGGACGAACGCTCTGCTACCGCTCATGGCTTCTCCTCAGCTCGACTCTACCCTAGTCCTCTGCCTCGTCTTCGTGGTCTCTTGCTTGGCCTTTGCCGTTAGAGGTTTCAGAACTAGCGGCAAGGATGGCGCCGCTCGTGCAGCACCGCCTTCGCCTCCGGCGCTGCCCATCATCGGCAACCTGCACCAGCTCGGCACTGGCCACCTCCACCGGAGGCTGCAAGCGCTGGCCAGGAGCTACGGCCCTCTCTTCCTCCTCCGCCTCGGCTCGGTGCCCACCCTCGTGGTCTCCTCGGCCTCCCTCGCGGAGGCCGTGCTCAGGACCCAGGACCACGTGTTCTGCAGCCGGCCGCAGCAGCACACGGCCTGCGGCACGCTCTACCGCTGCAGGGACATCGCCTTCAGCCCCTACGGCGAGCGGTGGCGTCAAAGCCGCCGCATCGCCGTCGTGCACCTACTCAGCGCCAAGCGTGTGGACTCCTTCCGCACGCTCCGGGAGGAGGAGGTCGCGCGCTTCGTGGGACGGGTCCACGCGGTGAATGGCGCCCAGGAGAACTGCAGCGAGCGCCCGGGAGTCAACGTGACCGAGCTCATACTAAGCTTAACCAACACCGTCATCTCGAGGGCGGCGTTCGGGAACAAGCTCGGAGGAGTGGAACCAGGGATGCTCCGGGATATGATGGGAGAGATCAGCGATCTGCTCGGTACGATTGCCGTGAGCGACGTGTTTCCGCGACTCCGTTGGGTGGACTGGGCGACGGGGCTCGACGCGAGGGTGAAGAGGGCGGCGGCTAAGCTCGATAACGTTCTCGAGAAGGCGGTCCAGGAGCACGAGAGAAGCAAAGGAGACGACGGCGGCGAGGCTGGTGACCTCCTGGACGACTTGCTCTCTATCGTCAAGGATGGTGATCAGGGGTCCAAGCTGGACCGGACTGATGTCAAGGCAATCATCTCGGTAAGCCCTAAGTCGATCAACAGCATGTTTAATTACCCCTCAAAAACAAAAATGAAACAGCATGTTTAATTACCTTAATTACCTGCTAGGAGGGCACCACTAGCATAGTGTTTAAGTGTTAACCCGACTCTCTTAATTATGGCAGGACATGTTCCTGGCAGGAACAGACACGACTTCTAAGACGATAGAATGGACCATGGCCGAGCTTGTCAAGAACCCCAGAGAAATGGAGAAGGTGCAGCAAGAGGTGAGACGGGTTGCTGGTGCACGAGCAGGAGTCATGGAGGAGGATGTGGAGAAGATGAGCCTCCTAAAGGCGGCCATGAAAGAAGCACTGCGGCTGCACGCGACGGTGCCGCTCCTCGTCCCGCACGAGTCGATCAAGGACACCTGGCTCCACGGCTACTACATCCCGGCAAAGACTCGGGTCATCGTCAACGCATGGGCGATTGGGAGAGACGGCAAGACATGGGAGCACGCCGAGGAGTTTCGGCCGGAGAGGTTCATGCGCGAGAACATCGACTATGGCGGTAGGGACACCCGGTTCATACCTTTCGGTGCCGGAAGGAGGGGATGCCCCGGTGTTGCCTTCGCGACTCGCCTGGCCGAGCTCACGCTAGCAAACATGATGTACCATTTCGACTGGGAGCTGCCGCACGGGCAGGACCCCGAGTCGTTTGAGGTCATTGAGTCCAACGGGATATCTCCTGGCCTTAAGTCTGCCTTGATCCTTACCCTGAAACCACTGTAATATCATTGGAATAGGTGTTTCGTTACTGCTTTGTCCCTGCATGGCCACTTTGCTCACTTAATCTATCGGCTTAGCTCACTTTACCTTTCAAATATTTTGGACTGAGATAACCTTCTATGGCCTTTCTTGTTGGCTTCGGTCAAAACAGTTGTAGACTTGCTGCAGTGAAAACATTGTTGTGCCGATTGCGAAGAAGGTTTAGTTGTGTGGCAATGTTGTGAAAGCGGGTGTGAGTGGGTGAAAAGGCTAAAATGTTCCTAGAGTGCTAAGGTCAGTTGAGCAATAAAACATGTGATCAATTGTATGGGGAATGCCTCCCGGGAGGTGTCTGTTGGAGAAAAGGTGTCTTCCCACCCATTCATCATGTATATAAGTGAGTCTCTCACATTGCAATGAAAGGATACAATCATTTGCACTCTTCATTTGTCTACTTTGCTTTCGCTCTATAAAACGTTATCAGCATGTTCATAACCAAGAGCGACTTGGCCGCATAGAAAAGAAAAGATAGAAGGGCCTCTGTGGCAGTACCATCCAACGCACGGGCAGGACCCTGAGTCGTTCGATGTCATCGGGTCCAACAACATTTCTCATGTCCTTGAGTTTGCCTTGATCCTTACCATGAAACCAGTGTAACATCTGTTGGAACTAGTAAGTTTGCACGTGCAACACATGTCTCAATTTGCACATGCCTAAGTAAACCATAACAAGCATGCATTTAAAGTACCCATTATTAGATCAACAGTCGGCAAAGGGTCCATATTTTGCTCGTGAAACAAACTATGAGCAGGATTTATATGTATTAAAAATTTAAAATACATAAACGATTGGTAAAAAAGACATATGATCACAAATAAAGGGCCAATTTTGGTTGAGAAAATCGAACATAATGTTTTGGAGAACAATGGCCAACCATCTTTCGACTTATTTAGACTCACTTCAATCTCGTTGTGAGATATCTTCTATAACAAGGCGTAATGGATAATGATAAACTAGAAAGGTGATATAGAAACCAAGCAATAAATCCACTTGTACAACACTATTGCATCTACGTTGAAATGTCTTCACCAAGATTTTGTCCTCCGAAGTTATTAAGCTGCTGATTGGTCCGCACACAACAATGGAGAGCAATACTTTCATAGTAAATCACAATAACAGAAGACGCTTCACAAGCATGTCTCATATTGCCATATACATTTAGTATCTAGTGCCAGTGTAAGTAAATTGTAAGTAAATTATAACGACAAAAGCCAAGCAAGATTATGTTCATATATATAACGACATGGTTAGTGCACCAACCCAAGAACCTATTCAGCCACGTTACTTTCGTTAGGTAGCAATCCGAAATTATATATCTCAATTGAAATAAAATGCTAGTGCACCGACCGAATAACCTATTTATCCATGTTGACACAAACCAGCAAAAAAAGGTTGCTAACCCCTGGAAAATAAGTGGATTGTTCTTCTAATATATTTAAATCACATATTTGCTCTATTCTATAAATGTAACATTGGCCAAGCTTAATTTTCAGGTCTAAAATTCCAAGCCTAATGAAAAAAATGCATAGACATACCTGAATAATGGTTTCATAATGGTTGGTTAAATTAGCAAACCACTTTCTACAAAAAAGATTTCGGTTCAAGATGTTCTACATGAAGATTTGTACTCTGTGCCCACGTATTAAAGAACCAATTTGAGTTTTGCTACTATACACTTTCATTCCAATAATATCATTTGTACGAATAAGAACCTTTGTTTGTTTGATTCCACCAGGTGGGTGAAAAGATCTTGAAATGACTTCACCAATGGTTAAACCAAAAATTACTTTATGAGCCACATATAACCTGCTTCCCTGGTAAGCACAAACTTAGTAAATAGAAGATGTTTAATCTGGAGCATCATGAATTGTCGTCTTGATTCTTCACAAAAAAAATATGAATTGTCGTCTTGATGTATTCCAAAAAATTAGAATAAATGAAGGATAGAACACCATGCCTTGAAATAGCTGCAACCTATGCTGACCGGCAAAATAGATATAATCTATGGCCATAGAATTAGTGAGAAGGGCGAGATAGTGGCGTTACTATGTCAATTTATTTTGAAACGCGTTGTTCAAGATAATCAGAAGCTAAATGTGTAGTCAACTAACACCATACCTCTTGCCATCAAGCATGATTGTCCACCATATTATACTTCTGTAAGCATGCATGTTTCCATCAAAATACTATACATGGGAGTCTAGAAACACGTACCATCTGCCCATTACAATGAAGACCATGGATATAACGGTCATTTTATTTGGAGGGTCACCTCAGTAAAATGTAAGCAACATCATGAAAAGCAACCAATGAGGGCTAGAATTATGAGGTAAAATTGACAAGCGACATACACCATGTTTAGTACCAGTATTTAGTAGCAAAATTCAAGATTTAATCCATGTATGCCATATGATTTCTGATGAAATACCTTATTTAAACAAAACCATGAGCAAGGCCTCGAGAACAAAGTTGAGAAAAAGCCTGCAAAATAACATCATACTAATAAGCATATGTTGCTTAGAACAAAGGCTACTATGAAGTAACATTGGAGAACAACATTTAGCCTTATGTATTTTCAAAATTAACTCGTACCCGCATAAACTATCAAAGGAACATCTTGCGCAGTTGCAATCTGCGGTAATAAAAAATAGAATTCAACTCCATATTCCTTTCTGACACGCTGAAAACTTATCATTTATCTAAACCAGTAGGCTAGTCTCCCATGTACAACCAATCCAAAAAAGTAGAAAGCCAACTCAGCTAAATGCCGACAACAAATAAGGGAAGACATCCATTCAAGTCAATATACTCTGAGAACACATCGTGCGCCGCATCATGTCCTTGGCCAGCGGCAAAACCCCAGTGAACACATGGGTAGGAAGCAAGGGATCCCATGGAGCATGTCCGAGAGCATGCCGGAAGCCGTCTCATCGCTGAAGGGCAGGGGCGCCGCCGGTGAGGAGAATGTACAAGATTGCCCCAGCACTCCAAATGTCAGCCTTACCCCGGGTGACACGTAGAGCCTCGTGGGCCGGAGCGCAGTCCTCGCTGTCCACCAGCGCCCAAAATTTTACTTACTCGGTTGTCCGGCTTGATGTCAAGGCATATTTATACATTCTGTTACTGCTTCTACCAATGATTCATTACCGTTTTCAGATATTGCCTACGCAGAGCACAAACCAACAATAGATTGAATTGAAAATACAACAATGATACCTTGAGTGCACTGAAACCAGGGAGTTGAAAGTACTTACCTGGATGACTTCACCAACCATCTGCGCTTGGCTCGTGAAAATGAGTGTCAAACAAATACAGTAATATAAGAATCCAGTTCATCCCTGTGACAAACTGTTCTTGTTTGAGCCACCCCTAGATTGCAAACTGTCATCGATGGACTCAAGTGGTGGCTACAAATAAATCTGGGAGTGGTTTTAGAAAAACTGGTTTAAATGGATTGGTTTTTATTATGGGCTTGATTGGTTTAGGTCTTATTGGGCTGAGGCTTTCTTAAGTTTGGTTTGGTTTCGGTTTGGCGAGGAACCAGTTTGGATATAGTTGGTTATGAGCTGGAACCGTTTGATGCATTATGGGCTACAAACTGTGGGTACAACCCGGTTCGCTGTATTGGTTCGTTGCGTCCAGTTTCTCATCCGTTGCCTCTCAGGCTCCCACACGCTGCCGCCCCCGCCCCCCTGTCACTTCCCCCGCGCCGCTCCCGCCCTGCCCCCGCCCCTGTCTCTTCCCCCTCGCCCATTATATCAATGCAGAATTCAACTACAAGAAGACCACAAGTTTCACAGAAGTGAAGTATCCCCACATAGGCTAGCGATAGAAGAAGAAATAGTTCGTTGCTTAACAGAATGGGGCATAAGGGGAAAATTATTCACTTTGACACTAGATAATGCCAGCAATAGTACTAATGCATGTGAGGAGTTAACAAAATATCACAAACATGAGCTGCTCCTTGAAGGTCAACATGTGCATGTCAGGTGTTGTGCGCACATTCTTAATATCTTGGTTCAGGATGGAATGAAAATAATCCATGAAGTTATTGACATGATACGTGAGCTGCTGAAGTATATTGACTCTTCTCCTTGAAGACTTCAAAATTTCAATACAATTGCAAGTGGGATGGGTCTGCGTTCAAAGAAAGGTATCTCTGTTGATACACCAACCAGATGGAACTCAACCTGGAAAATGCTTGTAGAAGCATTGACGTACAAATCTGTCCTCACTAGTTATGCCAATAGAAAGATGATAGATTCTCCAAGTGAGGAAGAATGGGAGAAGGCAAAAGCTATTTGTGAGTTTCTAAAAGCTTTTGAAGAGCTTACCTTGATTGTTTTAGCTCACAGGAAGCCAAATTCACATAAGTTTCTACCAGTTGTGCTTTCTATTTGCCATCCATTGAAAGATCCGAGTTGGCAGACCTCTGATGTGTTGA
>NW_021177988.1:0-2408 GCF_002162155.2 Triticum dicoccoides
GCCTCCACTGTTTGCCACCACAAGCGCATCAAAGACGCGTGGCAGGCGTGCAGAACTGAGGGTACGGGTGAGGCGACATCTCCCCACCCCGTGATCGTGGGGAGTGAACGCCTTGAATACCGCACCCCGACCCCACTCAGTAAATGAGATGCGCCTCCACGCCTCCCTCTTTTTACGGGGAAGACGCGAGCCGCCTCTTTACTGCGATGTGACGCATGCGTGTGGAAACCGCCCCACACATGCCGCCCATGTCACGCACGCCCCTCCACACCGTGCCATGTGCGCGGGTCATGGGAGGAGGAGCGCGCGAGGAATCTTACCATGGTAAAAACCGCCCACCTGCCCGCGCACCATTTTGGGCCTGGCCCAACAACGTGTTGCGCTTATGTGTAGCCCAGGCCCGGGGGCTCCTGTCGATGTACAAAAGTAGGGGCGCATCTTTGTACCCCTTTTCCTATGCACGGGCAGTCAGAGCCGCGCCCACGGCCACACCAAGCAGAATGAGAGAGGTGAGCCAAGGTAAGATCGAAGCCCAAGACAATCGAAGTAACACCAAGGCCAAGACCACAAAGAGCAGAGGGATGAAGCAAGTTCCCCCGGCAAGACCCTTGCCGGGTGGCCTCAGCGGCCCCGGCAAGACTCTTGTCGGGACAGCTCGCCCTGCACCAACAGAGTGAGCCACCCTTGAGCCCACGACCCCTAGTGCCATCATCAGCATGGGGCCAGGGCTCGGGAAGGCACCCTTGTGGTGGCATGTGGATCTTTGTGAAGACATATTCAAGATCAGATTAGAAGACGATGATTCTCGGCAAGATCCTTGCCAAGGAAGGCCACCAGACCCCCGGCAAGATCCTTGCCGGGACGACAACACGCCACGGCGAGACCCTTGTCGGGCCACCCGGCAAGGCCCTCGCCAAAGACGTGATACGTCTCCAACGTATCTATAATTTTTGATTGCTCCATGCTATATTATCTACTGTTTTGGACATTATTGGGCTTTATTATCCACTTTTATATTATTTTTGGGACTAACCTATTAACTGGAGGCCTAGCCTAGAATTGTTGTTTTTTGCCTGTTTTAGGGTTTCGAAGAAAAGGAATATCAATCGGAGTCCAAACGGAATGAAACCTTCGGGAACGTGATTTTCTCAAGGAATAAGACCAGAGAGACTTGGACCCTACGTCATTAAAAGAAACAGGAGGCCACGAGGTAGGGGGCGCGCCCACCCCCCAGGCGCGCCCTCCACCCTCGTGGGCCCCCTGTTGCTCCACCGACGTACTCCTTCCTCCTATATATACCTACGTACCCCCAAACAATCATATACAGAGCCAAAACCCTAATTCCACCGCCGTAACTTTTTGTATCCACGAGATCCCATCTTGGGGCCTGTTCCAGAGCTCCGCCGGAGGGGGCATCGATCACGGAGGGCTTCTACATCAACACCATAGCCCCTCCGATGAAGTGTGAGTAGTTTACCTCAGACCTACGGGTCCATATTTAGTAGCTAGATGGCTTCTTCTCTCTTTTTGGATCTCAATACAATGTTCTCCCCCTCTCTTGTGGATAACTATTCGATGTAATCTTCTTTTTGTGGTGTGTTTGTTGAGACCAATGAATTGTGGGTTTATGATCAAGTCTATCTATGAATAATATTTGAATCTTCTCTGAATTCTTTTATGTATGATTGGTTTTCTTTGCAAGTCCCTTCAAATTATCAGTTTGGTTTGGCCTACTAGATTGATCTTTCTTGCAATGGGAGAAGTGCTGAGCTTTGGGTTCAATCTTGCGGTGTCCTTTCCCAGTGACAGTAAGGGCAGCAAGGCATGTATTGTATTGTTGCCATCGAGGATAACAAGATGGGGTTTTCTTCATATTGCATGAGTCTATCCCTCTACATCATGTCATCTTGCTTAAGGCGTTACTCTATTTTTAACTTAATACTCTAGATGCATGTTGAATAGCGGTCGATGAGTGGAGTAATAGTAGTAGATGCAGGCAGGAGTCGGTCTACTTGTCTCGGACGTGATGCCTATATACATGATCATGCCTAGATATTCTCATAACTATGCTCAATTATGTCAATTGCTCAACAGTAATTTGTTCACCCACCATAGAATACTTATGCTCTCGAGAGAAGCCACTAGTGAAACCTATGGCCCCAGGGTCTATCTTTATCATATTGATCTCCTACTACTTAGTTATTTCCTTTGCTATTTACTTTGCCTTTATTTTACTTTGCATCTTTATCATAAAAATACCAAAAATATTATCTTATCATATCTATCATATCTCACTCTCGTAAGTGGCCTTATAGGGATTGACAACCCCTATTTGCGTTGGTTGCAAGGATTTATTTGTTTTGTGCAGGTACGAGGGACTTGCGCGTAGCCTCCTACTGGATTGATAA
>NW_021177989.1:0-2408 GCF_002162155.2 Triticum dicoccoides
GCCTCCACTGTTTGCCACCACAAGCGCATCAAAGACGCGTGGCAGGCGTGCAGAACTGAGGGTACGGGTGAGGCGACATCTCCCCACCCCGTGATCGTGGGGAGTGAACGCCTTGAATACCGCACCCCGACCCCACTCAGTAAATGAGATGCGCCTCCACGCCTCCCTCTTTTTACGGGGAAGACGCGAGCCGCCTCTTTACTGCGATGTGACGCATGCGTGTGGAAACCGCCCCACACATGCCGCCCATGTCACGCACGCCCCTCCACACCGTGCCATGTGCGCGGGTCATGGGAGGAGGAGCGCGCGAGGAATCTTACCATGGTAAAAACCGCCCACCTGCCCGCGCACCATTTTGGGCCTGGCCCAACAACGTGTTGCGCTTATGTGTAGCCCAGGCCCGGGGGCTCCTGTCGATGTACAAAAGTAGGGGCGCATCTTTGTACCCCTTTTCCTATGCACGGGCAGTCAGAGCCGCGCCCACGGCCACACCAAGCAGAATGAGAGAGGTGAGCCAAGGTAAGATCGAAGCCCAAGACAATCGAAGTAACACCAAGGCCAAGACCACAAAGAGCAGAGGGATGAAGCAAGTTCCCCCGGCAAGACCCTTGCCGGGTGGCCTCAGCGGCCCCGGCAAGACTCTTGTCGGGACAGCTCGCCCTGCACCAACAGAGTGAGCCACCCTTGAGCCCACGACCCCTAGTGCCATCATCAGCATGGGGCCAGGGCTCGGGAAGGCACCCTTGTGGTGGCATGTGGATCTTTGTGAAGACATATTCAAGATCAGATTAGAAGACGACGATTCTCGGCAAGATCCTTGCCAAGGAAGGCCACCAGACCCCCGGCAAGATCCTTGCCGGGACGACAACACGCCACGGCGAGACCCTTGTCGGGCCACCCGGCAAGGCCCTCGCCAAAGACGTGATACGTCTCCAACGTATCTATAATTTTTGATTGCTCCATGCTATATTATCTACTGTTTTGGACATTATTGGGCTTTATTATCCACTTTTATATTATTTTTGGGACTAACCTATTAACTGGAGGCCTAGCCCAGAATTGTTGTTTTTTGCCTGTTTTAGGGTTTCGAAGAAAAGGAATATCAATCGGAGTCCAAACGGAATGAAACCTTCGGGAACGTGATTTTCTCAAGGAATAAGACCAGAGAGACTTGGACCCTACGTCATTAAAAGAAACAGGAGGCCACGAGGTAGGGGGCGCGCCCACCCCCCAGGCGCGCCCTCCACCCTCGTGGGCCCCCTGTTGCTCCACCGACGTACTCCTTCCTCCTATATATACCTACGTACCCCCAAACAATCATATACAGAGCCAAAACCCTAATTCCACCGCCGTAACTTTTTGTATCCACGAGATCCCATCTTGGGGCCTGTTCCAGAGCTCCGCCGGAGGGGGCATCGATCACGGAGGGCTTCTACATCAACACCATAGCCCCTCCGATGAAGTGTGAGTAGTTTACCTCAGACCTACGGGTCCATATTTAGTAGCTAGATGGCTTCTTCTCTCTTTTTGGATCTCAATACAATGTTCTCCCCCTCTCTTGTGGATAACTATTCGATGTAATCTTCTTTTTGTGGTGTGTTTGTTGAGACCAATGAATTGTGGGTTTATGATCAAGTCTATCTATGAATAATATTTGAATCTTCTCTGAATTCTTTTATGTATGATTGGTTATCTTTGCAAGTCCCTTCAAATTATCAGTTTGGTTTGGCCTACTAGATTGATCTTTCTTGCAATGGGAGAAGTGCTGAGCTTTGGGTTCAATCTTGCGGTGTCCTTTCCCAGTGACAGTAAGGGCAGCAAGGCATGTATTGTATTGTTGCCATCGAGGATAACAAGATGGGGTTTTCTTCATATTGCATGAGTCTATCCCTCTACATCATGTCATCTTGCTTAAGGCGTTACTCTATTTTTAACTTAATACTCTAGATGCATGTTGAATAGCGGTCGATGAGTGGAGTAATAGTAGTAGATGCAGGCAGGAGTCGGTCTACTTGTCTCGGACGTGATGCCTATATACATGATCATGCCTAGATATTCTCATAACTATGCTCAATTATGTCAATTGCTCAACAGTAATTTGTTCACCCACCATAGAATACTTATGCTCTCGAGAGAAGCCACTAGTGAAACCTATGGCCCCAGGGTCTATCTTTATCATATTGATCTCCTACTACTTAGTTATTTCCTTTGCTATTTACTTTGCCTTTATTTTACTTTGCATCTTTATCATAAAAATACCAAAAATATTATCTTATCATATCTATCATATCTCACTCTCGTAAGTGGCCTTATAGGGATTGACAACCCCTATTTGCGTTGGTTGCAAGGATTTATTTGTTTTGTGCAGGTACGAGGGACTTGCGCGTAGCCTCCTACTGGATTGATAA
>NW_021177990.1:0-1334 GCF_002162155.2 Triticum dicoccoides
GCAGAATACTCAGGTTAAACTTGACGAGCCTAGCATATGCAGATATGGCCTCGGAACACGGAGACCGAAAGGTCGAGCGTGAATCATATAGTAGATATGATCAACATAATGATGTTCACTGATGAAACTACTCCATCTCACGTGATGATCGGACATGGTTTAGTTGATTTGGATCACGTGATCACTTAGAGGATTAGAGGGATGTCTATCTAAGTGGGAGTTCTTAAGTAATATGATTAAATTGAACTTAAATTTATCATGAACTTAGTCCTGGTAGTATTTTGCAAATCATGTTGTAGATCAATAGCTCGCGTTGTTGCTTCCCTGTGTTTATTTTGATATGTTCCTAGAGAAAATTGTGTTGAAAAATGTTAGTAGCAATGTTGCAGATTTGATCCGTGATCTGAGGTTAAATCCTCATTGCTGCACAGAAGAATTATGTCCTTAATGCACCGCTAGGTGACGGACCTATTGCAGGAGCAAATGCAGACGTTATGAACGTTTGGCTAGCTCAATATGATGACTACTTGATAGTTTAAGTGCACCATGCTTAACGGCTTAGAATCAGGACTTCAAAGACGTTTTGAATGTCATGGACCATATGAGATGTTCCAGGAGTTGAAGCTAATATTTCAAGCAAATACCCGAGTTGAGAGATATGAAGTCTCCAACAAGTTCTATAGCTAAAAGATGGAGGAGAATCGCTCAACTAGTGAGCATGTGCTCAGATTGTCTGAGTACTACAATCGCTTGAATCAAGTGGGAGTTAATCTTCCAGATAAGATAGTGATTGACAGAATTCTCTAGTCACCATCACCAAGTTAGTAGAACTTCGTGATGAACTATGACATGCAAGGGATAATGGAAACGATTCCCAAGCTCTTCGTAATGCGGAAATTGACGAAGGTAGAAATCGAGAAAAACATCAAGTGTTGATGGTAGACAAGACCACTAGTTTCAAGAAAAGGGGCAGAAGGAAGAAGGGGAACTTCAAGAAGAACAGCAAGCAAGTTGCTGCTCAAGTGAAGAAGCCCAAGTCTGATCCTAAGCCTGAGACTAAGTGTTTCTACTGCAAAGGGACTGGTCACTGGAAGCGGATCTACCCCAAGTGATTGGCGGATAAGAAGGATGGCAAAGTGAACATAAGTATATTTGATATACATGTTATTGATGTGTACTTTACTAGTGTTTATCGCAAACCCTCAGTATTTGATACTAGTTCAGTTGCTAAGATTAGTAACTCGAAACGGGAGTTGCAGAATAAACAGAGACTAGTTAAGGGTGAAGTGACGATGTGTGTTGGAAGTGGTTCCAAGATTGATATGATCATCGTC
>NW_021177991.1:0-1591 GCF_002162155.2 Triticum dicoccoides
ACTTTTATGGTTGCTGAACCCCAAGGTGCGCTTATGTATCGTTCATCAGCACTCACCTCTTTGATGATTCTGACCCGTTTCATAGACTATTACTCACCATTTTGGGGTAAGGAGCAATTTCCATGGTTACTGAACCCCGAGGTGCGCTTAGGTGCAGGTCATTAACACTCGCTGTTTTGGCCGATTCTGGCCCATTTCGTGTACTACTACTCACCAATTTGGGGTCGCAGAGCGTTTTTTATGGTTGTCGAAGCCCAAGGTGTGATTAGGTATCGTTCATCAACACTCACCATTTTGGCCGATTCTGGCCCATTTCATGGGATATTACTCATTGATTTGGGGTTTTGGAGCGATTTTATGGTTACTGAACCCTAATGTGCGCTTACGTGTAGGTCATTAACACTCACAATTTTCGCTGATTCTGGCCCGTTTCGTGCACTATTAATCACCATTTTGGGGTCCCGAAGCGATTTTAATGGTTGCTGAACCCCAAGATGCGCTTACATGTCATTCATCAACACTCTCCGTTTTGCCCGATTCTGGCCCATTTCATGGGCTATTACTCACCATTTTGGGGTCCCTATGGGATTTCCTTGCTTCTTGAACTACAAGGTCCTATTACGTGCAGGTCATCGACACTCGCCGTTTTGGCTGATTCGACCCGTCTCATGGGCTATTGCTCACCTTTTTGAGGTCCTGGAGCGATTTCCACGATTAATGATCCCCGAGGTGCGTTTACGTGTAGGTCATCAACACTTGCAGTTTTGGCCGATTTTGGCGCATTTCGTGGACTATTACTCACCATTTTGAGGTCTTGGAGCGATTTCCACGATTAATGAACCTCGGGGTGCATTTACCTATCGGTAATCAACACTCGCAGGTTTGGCCGATTCTGGCCCGTTTCATCGACTATTAATGAATATTTTGGGGTCCCGAAGCGATTTTCTTGGTTTATGGACCCCAAGGTGCGCTTACGTGCGTGACATTAACACTCACCATTTTGGCCGATTCTGGCCCATTTCATGGAATATTACTCACCATTTTGGGATCCCAGAGCGACTTTTATGGTTGCTGAACCCCAAGGTGCGCTTATGTATCGTTCATCAGCACTCACCTCTTTGATGATTCTGACCCGTTTCATAGACTATTACTCACCGTTTTGGGGTACGGAGCAATTTCCATGGTTACTGAACCCCGAGGTGCGCTTACGTGCAGGTCATTAACACTCGCTGTTTTGGCCGATTCTGGCCCGTTTCGTGGACTACTACTCACCAATTTGGGGTCCTAGAGCGTTTTTTATGGTTGCCGAAGCCCAAGGTGTGATTAGGTGTCGTTCATCAACACTCGCCATTTTGGCCGATTCTGGATATTACTCATTGATTTGGGGTTTTGGAGCGATTTTATGGTTACTGAACCCTAATGTGCGCTTACGTGTAGGTCATTAACACTCACAATTTTCGCTGATTCTGGCCCGTTTCGTGGACTATTAATCACCATTTTGGGGTCCCGAAGCGATTTTAATGGTTGCTGAACCCCAAGATGCGCTTACGTGTCATTCATCAACACTCTCCGTTTTGCCCGATTCTGGCCC
>NW_021177992.1:0-1040 GCF_002162155.2 Triticum dicoccoides
TATACTTAGCATTGTTTCCTTCAAAATGACTTAATATGCTTAACTAGCATAACAATGACCTATTTAACCTAGGATAGCTCTAAAATGACCTATACTTAGCATCTTTTCCTCAAAAAAGACTTAATATGCTTAGCTAGCTCTAAAATGATATAGTATGCTTAAGAAATGACATATTTTAGGTCCTAAATGACTTCATATGCTTAGCTAGCTCCAAAATGACATAATAACCTTACTTAGCTCCAAAATGACCTATTCAACCTAGGCTAGCTCTAAAATGACCTATACTTAGCATTTTTTCCTCCAAAATGACTTAATATGCTTAGCTAGTTCAAAAATTACATAATAAGCTTAATTAGCTCCAAAATGACCTATTTAACCTAGGATAGCTCTAAAATGACCTATACTTAGCATTGTTTCCTTCAAAATGACTTAATATGCTTAGCTAGCATAAAAATGACCTATTTAACCTAGGATAACTCTAAAATGACCTATACTTAGCATCTTTTCCTCAAAAAAGACTTAATATGCTTAGCTAGCTCTAAAATGATATAGTATGCTTAAGAAATGACATATTTTAGGTCCTAAATGACTTCATATGCTTAGCTAGCTCCAAAATGACATAATAACCTTACTTAGCTTCAAAATGACCTATTCAACCTAGGCTGGCTCTAAAATGACCTATACTTAGCATTTTTTCCTCCAAAATGACTTAATATGCTTAGCTAGTTCAAAAATTACATAATAAGCTTAATTAGCTCCAAAATGACCTATTTAACCTAGGATAGCTCTAAAATGACCTATACTTAGCATTGTTTCCTTCAAAATGACTTAATATGCTTAGCTAGCATGAAAATGACCTATTTAACCTAGGATAGCTCTAAAATGACCTATACTTAGCATCTTTTCCTCAAAAAAGACTTAATATGCTTAGTTAGCTCTAAAATGATATAGTATGCTTAAGAAATGACATATTTTAGGTCCTAAATGACTTCATATGCTTAGCTAGCTCCAAAATGACATAATAACCTTACTTAGCTTCA
>NW_021177993.1:0-893 GCF_002162155.2 Triticum dicoccoides
GTTGAACCCATTTCCTCTGCATGACCTGTCATTGCCACAGTAACTAGATGAAACCCACTAGCATGTGTAGGAGTTGATTGAGCCATATGTATGTGTTGTTCCTACCTTGCTATGCCTGCTATGCTTAGAGTCGTGTCAGGTCTGGTTCATCTGGGTGATGGGCTAGAGTGAAATGATTATGTCGGTAATGAAAGTGGTGTGGTGAACACGATTTGGTAAAGGTATCGATGAGAGGCCATGTAGGAGTACATGGTGGGTTGTTTC
Source organism: Triticum dicoccoides (assembly GCF_002162155.2). Lineage (NCBI taxonomy): Eukaryota > Viridiplantae > Streptophyta > Magnoliopsida > Poales > Poaceae > Triticum > Triticum dicoccoides. The sequence continues at coordinate 265 of NW_021177993.1, forward strand.
ATTGAAGCCGACCTTAAGCACTGAGATCTGTATGTGTGATTTAAGATACAGCTACTACCATGCATTGGGCCCTGAAATATGACCCCGCTCGACTTCTTATTCACCCTAGCTCTCTGTCCAGGAGTTGCAAGTAGTTTCTGGTGTTTGTAGCCTACTGGAGGTCGTGGACAGCGCTGACCGTAGGGGTGGACTGTGATGCGGTAGGTATGTGGCACGGTGTACCGAATACCCGTTAGGTATCTCGGGAACCCTGTTCACATCATTCGGGGCCGTATGGGAAACCTCGGCCGGACTCCCTGCGGATGGAACCTGAATAGGCGATAAACCTGGACTAGAGGCTTAAGTGTTTAGGTAGGTCGTGGTCTACACCCACGTCGGCTTTCGCTTGAAGTCTGCCGAGCACATGTCGTGTGCAGACGCTAAGTGGTGGAAACATGTATGAAGAAGTACACCCCTGCAGGGTTATCATAATCTATTCGAATAGCCGCGTCCGCGGTAAAGGACTACTTGGTTGCCTATACAGTTCATAGACAAGTAAATGGAAACTGCTAAAAGCCTCAAGATAAGTGTGAGTGCCGAGGATGGCTCTTCCGTAGGAAGACGGAGGCGGATCCTCGGTAGTGTATTGA
>NW_021177994.1:0-967 GCF_002162155.2 Triticum dicoccoides
GAACATATGAGATGTTTCGAGGGCTGAAATTGGGATTTCAGGCTCGTGCCCACGTCAAGAGGTATGAGACCTCCGGCGATTTTCTTAGCCTGCAAACTAAGGGAGAAAAGCTCAATCGTTGAGCTTGTGCTCAGATTGTCTGAGTGCAACAATCACTTGAATCAAGTGGGAGTTAATCTTCCAGATGAGATAGTGATGTTTCCCCAAAGTCATTGCCACCAAGCTGCTAGAGCTTCGTGATGAACTATAACATATCAGGGATAGATATGATGATCCTTGAGGTATTCGCGATGTTTGACACCGCGAAAGTAGAAATCAAGAAGGAGCATCAATTGTTGATGGTTGGTGAAACCACTAGTTTCAAGAAGGGCAAGTGCAAGAAGGGATACTTCATGAAACGGCAAATCAGCTGCTGCACCAGTGAAGAAACCCGAGGTTGAACCCAAACCCGAGACTAAGTGCTTTTGTGATAAGGGGAATAGCCGCTGGAGCAGAATCACCCTAGATACTTGGTAGATAAGAAGGCTGGCAAGGTCGATAGAAGTATATTGGATATACATTATGTTAATGTGTACTTTACTAGTACTCCTAGTAGCACCAGGGTATTAGATACCGGTTTGGTTGCTAAGTGTTAGTAACTCGAAATAAAAGCTACGGAATAAACGAAGACTAGCTAAAGGTGAGCTGACGATATATGTTGGAAGTGTTTCCAAGTTTGATGTGATCAAACATCGCACGCTCCCTCTACCATCAAGATTAGTATTAAACCTGAATGGTTTATTGAATCTCGATCGTAGTGATACACATTTTCATGCCAAAAGATATAAGATAGTAATGATAGTACCACTTACTTGTGGCACTGCCATGTAAGTCATAATGGTATAAAACGCATGAAGAAGCTCCATGTTGATGGATCTTTGGACTCACTCGTTTTTGAAAAGTTTGAGACATGCGAACCATGTCTATT
>NW_021177995.1:0-1089 GCF_002162155.2 Triticum dicoccoides
TGTTGTCCTAATGCAGTAAAAGAGAGCAGGAGCGAGAGAGTAGGATTGTATCGGAATGAACAAGGGGGTTTTGCTTGCCTGGCACTTCTGAAGATAACATTGAGTCTTCATCAGTGTCAACGATCACATCATTGGTATCACGTCTATCGAGAGGGGACAAATACCGGCAACACAGAAGGGAACACAATCAATGCAATGCACAATATGATGCATGATCATGACATGGCAAAATGAATGTGTTTTGAGCTAATGCAACTAGCAACAGATTAAATGAAGTTGGTTTGAATACAAGATTCAAATTCAAACTCCATATGTGATTATTTAAATGCCCTTTAAACGTTTTGTCCAAAACAGAGGACAAACATTGTTCAAACATGCATGAAAATGGTACAGATGGATTCCTTGAATTTTTCTGATAATTTTTCATATATAAATTATTTAATTTGGAGTTACGGTTAATTTTCTATGATTTATTGAAGTTTTATCTATTTTCTGAAATTCCTAAAATAATAATAAATCCAGAAATGATTTATGGCGTCAGCCCCATGTCACTGTGACGTCAGCAGGGTCAACTGGGCGCCCCAGGTCAAACCTGACGTGTGGGGGCCACACATCAGTGACACAGGAGCTAATCCCGGTCAAACCCAGCGCTGACTGGGGTTTGACCAGGGGTGGGGCCCACTGTCAGTGGCTGTGGGTTTAATTAGTGGGGCCATTAACACTGATTAAGCGTGCCCCGTCGGCAGTCGCCGGAGTATGGCCGGCGGCGACCATTCCGCACGGCGGCGCGGCTCGGATTTGAGCTAGGGGCGATGGTTTGGCGCGCGGTTTGGCTCATTAGAACGTCCGCGACGCGGCGCGTCCAGCGGTGGCTGTGGCCGCGGCTGGGGTGACCGGTAGCGGCAACTACGGCGAGAGAGGCGGCGACCGGAGCTCGGGCATCGCCTAAGACGATGCTATGGTGCGGCTACGGACGAACCGATGGGAGTTTTCGGCTCCTGGGAACATCTCGAGCCCGAGGGCGTGCTCAGACGCGAGCTAGGACACCTGTGGCCACGGCGGTGCCATGGCCGGCGGCGAGGAGCGCTC
>NW_021177996.1:0-1577 GCF_002162155.2 Triticum dicoccoides
GCGATTGCATTGCATACAATAAAGCGACAACCATATGGCTCCTGCCAGTTGCCGATAACTTGGTTACAAAACATGATCATCTCATACAATAAAATTCAGCATCATGCCTTGACCATATCACATCACAACATGCCCTGCAAAAACAAGTTAGACGTCCTCTACTTTGTTGTTGCATGTTTTACGTGGCTGCTACGGGCTTAAGTAAGAACCAATCTCACCTACGCATCAAAACCACAACGATAGTTTGTCAAATAGACTCCGTTTTAACCTTCGCAAGGACCGGGCGTAGCCATACTTGGTTCAACTAAAGTTGGAGAGGCAGTCGCCCGCAAGCCATCTCTGTGCAAAGCACGTCGAGGGAACCGGTCTCGCGTAAGTGTACGCGTAAGGTTGGTCCGGGTCGTCTCGTCCAACAATACCGCTGAACCAAAATATGACATGCTGGTAGGCAGTATGACTTGTATCGTCCACAACTCACTTGTGTTCTACTCGTGCAAATAACATCAACATCATTAACCTAGGCTCTGATACCACTGTTGGGTTTCGTAGTAATTTCAAAAAATTTCCTACGCGCACACAGGATCATGTGATGCATAGCAACGAGAGGAGAGTGTTGTCTACGTACCCAACGCAGACCGACTGCGGAAGCAATGACACGACATAGAGGAAGTAGTCGTACGTCTTCACGATCCAACCGATCAAGCACCGAAACTACGGCACCTCCGAGTTCGAGCACACGTTCAGCTCGATGACGATCCCCGGACTCCGATCCAGCAAAGTGTCGGGGAAGAGTTTCGTCAGCACGACGGCGTGGTGACGATCTTGATGAACTACAGCAGCAGGGCTTTGCCTAAACTCCGCTATAGTATTATCGAGGAATATGGTGGCAGGGGGCACCGCACACGGCTAAGGAATCGATCACGTGGATCAACTTGTGTCAACTTGTGTGTTTAGAGGTGCCCCTGCCTCCGTATATAAAGGAGCCAAGGGGGGAGGGTGCGCCGGCCAAGAGGGAGAGGCGCAGGAGGAGTCCTACTCCTACCGGGAGTAGGACTCCCCCCCCAATCCTATTCCAACTAGGATTCCCAAGGGGGAAAGAGGGAGAAGGGTGGTCGGCCACCTCTCCTAGTCCTAATAGGACTAGGGGAAGGGGGGAGGCGCGCAGCCCTGGTGGGCAGCCCTTTCACCTTTCCACTAAGGCCCATGAAGGCCCATATGGTTCCCGGGGGGTTCCGGTAACCTCCCGGTAACCCGGTAAAATCCCGATTTCACCCGGAACACTTCCGATGTCCAAACATAGGCTTCCAATATATCAATCTTTACGTCTCGACCATTTCGAGACTCCTCGTCATGTCCGTGATCATATCCGGGACTCCGAACAACCTTCGGTACATCAAAATGCATAAACTCATAATATAACTGTCATCGTAACCTTAAGCGTGCGGACCCTACGGGTTCGAGAACAATGTAGACATGACCGAGACATGTCTCTGGTCAATAACCAATAGCGGGACCTGGATGCCCATATTGGTTCCTACATATTCTACGAAGATCTTTATCGGTCAGACCGCATAACA
>NW_021177997.1:0-1889 GCF_002162155.2 Triticum dicoccoides
CCCGCATACTCATCATCCTCCTGGGTACCAGCAACAGCAGTAGCAGGAGCCACAGAAGTATCAACAGCAGCACCAACAGTTTGGCCAAACGCAAGAGGAACACGGCTCGCTCGGCGAAGGTCTATTTCGCGACGTGGAGGTAGTCGTTGTTGTTGTTGTTGGAGAGGTGCGTTAGGTGCAGCGGGTGGTGGTGGTGGAAGACGCGCGAGCAATTCATTAAATTTGTTATCGAGCTTTGTTTCGAACGTCTTCTCAAGGCCAGTGATCTTCTCCATGGCCTCTTCAAAATTGTTCAGCACATCTTGCACCTGTTCAGTCATCATTTGCTGAAACTTATCATGAAGCTCCTTGTTCGATAAATTCTCCCAGTCAATCTCGTCGGCTTGTGATCCTGGCATGGTTAGCAGCAATAGAAACACACAAGAATATGATCCTACAGACTACGAACAAGTGGTGGTGGTGGGTGTCACAAATCCGTCAGGCAAAACTCAAATTCTTACCAGTTCTTACCCAGAAACAGGCGGTGATCGGCAACCGTTGTAGTCACAACTCACAAAGCTTGGATAGAGCGATTACCAGGGAGAGTCAAACGCACGACGTAGATGTATGTGGAGCTGGGAAGGCTTATACTATGGTAGCAAAAAGGGTCAGCAATAATCAATTCAGAGATGCAAAGTTGAATAAACGCTCAACGACGGTACTGTGCTGGTCCTAGGCTAGACTGTGCTAGAGACGCGAGCCTAGAACACCAACAAAATCACGGCGCGGCACGTAAACAAGGGAAAAGCATACTCTGAATTTTTTTTGCTCTTTTTTTTTGCGCTCTTTTTTTTTGCGTTGCTTTTTTTTTTGCGAAAAATCACTATAATGGCGAGTATCTCAAAACTCTTCCTAGCTCAAACTGACAGGATGGGCACGAAATTTTTCGACCAATTTTTTTTTTCGACTGCCCGGACCCAAAAACTGGAAACGGGTCAAAAAAAACTTCCTATAATGGCACCTGTCTCAAAACACTCAGAAACACCTAAAAATAGGATAGCCAGAAAATTTTTCGAAATGCGTTTTCGAAAAATTTTGGGCCTAAACGGAGCGTGGCTACCCGACTCTTTTTTTTTTCGAAACCTACTCCGGCGAGGAAACACGAATCGGAAACTAGATGGATCTCGAAAACAAACCTAATATGCAAGGAAATCGGATTGGTGGTGGATATATGGTGGTGGTATATGGCAGCGGTGATGGTAGCGGTGGTAGTATATGGATATGGATCAATGGTGGTATATGGACACGGATTGGTGGTAGTATATGGATACGGATTCGGAGCGGTGGTGGTAGATGGCAGGGGCGATGATGATGGTGCGGCGGCGGCGTGACAACTTATGACCAGAACTCGAAACTCTAAAAGACTAGACGCTAAGACCAGCAACTAGACCGACGATGCAACCGCAAATTCAACAAAGCAAAACCCTAAAAAGATTATGCAAAGGCTCAGATTGGTTCGGATATGATGAACTAACCCTAATTTTTTTGTGGCTTTTTCGTGGACTATAGGTATGAAGACAGACTCGATCTAAACTACGAAAAACTGTAAAATCTCACCGAGCAACCTGGAAATCTGATACCACTTGATAGAGGCAAAGGTGTCCCGTCTTTCGATGAGATGATGGATATCGCTTTGGTGGAAGTCGACTTTGACGATCCGACTACGAACGTGCGAGGACGTCGCGCCTTAGCAATCGCTAAACCAACTCCGAGAGGTTATTGACCACGCCGGAGCACGATCAACCTGACCACGAGGGTCTGTTTCCTGCGAGCAAACGAAGAACAAGCAAGAAACTGAGATTGCAATCTGGATATTGCGAATATAAGATGAAAGCTTTATTGATCAAGGT
>NW_021177998.1:0-1177 GCF_002162155.2 Triticum dicoccoides
TGATTTAAGAATCAGCTACTACCATGCATTGGGCCCGAAACCAATGGACCCTCTCGGCTTCTTATTCACCCTAGTTCTCCGTCCAGGAGTTGCAAGTAGTTTCTGGTGTTTGTAGCCTACTGGAGGCCGTGGACAGCGCTGACCGTAGGGGTGGGCTGTGATGCGGTAGGTACGTGGCCGGGTGTACCGAATACCCGTTAGGTATCTCGGGAACCCTGTTCACATCGTTCGGGGCCGTATGGGAAACCTCGGCCGGACTCCCTGCGGATGGAACCTGAATAGGCGATAAACCTGGACTGGAGGCTTAGGTGATTAGGTAGGTCGTGGCGGACACCCACGTTGGGCTTCCGCTTGAAGGTTGCCGAGTACATGTCGTGTAAACGACGGTAAGTGGTGAGAGCGTGTATGAAGAAGTACACCCCTGCAGGGTTAACATGATCTATTCGAATAGCCGCGTCCGCGGTAAAGGACTACTTGGTTGCCTATACAGTTCATAAACAAGTAAATGGAAACTACTAAAAGCCTCAAGATAAGTGTGAGTGCCGAGGATGGCTCTTCCGTAGGAAGACGGAGGCGGATCCTCGGTAGTGTATTGAAGTGGTGGGTAGTGGACTCGTGTGCGCAAAACCATTTCAAGTTGGAGTATCGTAGGATAGTCTAGCCAAGAGTCAAAGCTGGCTTGCTGCAATAACTCCACCAACCCTTCTTGACAATGTGCATGTATGTAGGATCTGATGTAAGTCTTGCTGAGTACCTTTGTACTCATGTTGCTATAATTTACATTTTTCAGAAGACGCTGCAACCCCTTCTGATGGGTTCTACGTAGACGTTGACATCAACGAGTAGGCTAAAGGCCCAGGTGGTGATCCTGAGCTTATGAAGGACCACGTAGTATAGTTAGGCTTTCCAAGCCTCTTTTATTTTACTAGTTGTCTGTACTCAGACAAGTTACTTCCGCTGCTGGTTTGTATGACTGTATGACTTGAATGTTGGGTCGTGAGGCCCGTTCCTTTGTGTATGTTATGTATGGCTCCCTGAGCCTTAAATAAAGTACTTGTGTCGTAGAGTCATGTTGTGATGCTTCGTTGTATTTGCACATATCGAGCATATTGTGTGTATGATTGAAATGCTTGGTATGTGTGGGATCTGACTATCTAGTTGTTTATCTTTAGTAGCC
>NW_021177999.1:0-1184 GCF_002162155.2 Triticum dicoccoides
ACTTCCTCTGCATGACCTGTCATTGCCACAGTAACTAGATGAAACCCACTAGCATGTGTAGGAGTTGATTGAGCCATATGTATGTGTTGTTCCTACCTTGCTATGCCTGCTATGCTTAGAGTCGTGTCAGGTCTGGTTCATCTGGGTGATGGGCTAGAGTGAAATGATTATGTCGGTAATGAGAGTGGTGTGGTGAACACGATTTGGTAAAGGTATCGATGAGAGGCCATGTAGGAGTACATGGTGGGTTGTTTCATTGAAGCCGACCTTAAGCACTGAGATCTGTATGTGTGATTTAAGATACAGCTACTACCATGCATTGGGCCCTGAAATATGACCCCGCTCGACTTCTTATTCACCCTAGCTCTTTGTCCAGGAGTTGCAAGTAGTTTCTGGTGTTTGTAGCCTACTGGAGGCCGTGGACAGCGCTGACCGTAGGGGTGGGCTGTGATGTGGTAGGTACGTGGCACGGTGTACCGAATACCCGTTAGGTATCTCGGGAACCTTGTTCACATCGTTCGGGGCCGTATGGGAAACCTCGGCCGGACTCCCTGCGGATGGAACCTGGATAGGCGATAAACCTGGACTAGAGGCTTAAGTGTTTAGGTAGGTCGTGGTCTACACCCACGTCGGCTTTCGCTTGAAGTCTGTCGAGCACATGTCGTGTGCAGACGCTAAGTGGTGGAAACATGTATGAAGAAGTACACCCCTGCAGGGTTATCATGATCTATTCGAATAGCCGCGTCCGCGGTAAAGGACTACTTGGTTGCCTATACAGTTCATAGACAAGTAAATGGAAACTGCTAAAAGCCTCAAGATAAGTGTGAGTGCCGAGGATGGCTCTTCCGTAGGAAGACGGAGGTGGATCCTCGGTAGTGTATTGAAGTGGTGAGTAGTGGACTCGTGTACGCAAAACCGTTTCAATTGGAGTCTCGTAGGTTAGCCTAGCCAAGAGTCAAAGCTGGCTTGCTGCAACAACTCCACCAACCCTTCTTGATAATATGCATGTATGTAGGATCTGATGTAAGTCTTGCTGAGTACCTTTGTACTCATGTTGCTATAATTTACATTTTTACAGAAGACGCTGCAACCCCTTCTGATGGGTTCTTCGTAGACGTTGACATCAATGAGTAGGCTAAGGCCCAGGTGGTGATCCTGAGCTTGTGAAGGACCACGTAGTATAG
>NW_021178000.1:0-1310 GCF_002162155.2 Triticum dicoccoides
AAGTGCCCGACGGCCGTCGTGGACGGAAGTTGACGCGCGCCATGGAAAACTGGGCAAAACCACGTACGTGGCACACGCCGCGTACACGGACCCTTACACGGACCCGTGAACGGGCTGTACGTGGACACGGGAAAGAAGTGCCCGACGGCCGTCGTGGACGGAAGTTGACGCGCGCCATGGAAAACTGGGCAAAACCACGTACGTGGCACACGCCGCGTACACGGACCCTTACACGGACCCGTGAACGGGCTGTACGTGGACACGGGAAAGAAGTGTCCGACGGCCATCGTGGACGGAAGTTGACGCGCGCCATGGAAAACTGGGCAAAACCACGTACGTGGCACACGCCGCGTACACGGACCCTTACACGGACCCGTGAACGGGCTGTACGTGGACACGGGAAAAAAGTGCCCGACGGCCGTCGTGAACGGAAGTTGACGCGCGCCATGGAAAACTGGGCAAAACCATGTACGTGGCACACGCCGCGTACACGGACCCGTACACGGACCCGTGAACGGGTATGAGAGGTCCGGGAAAAAATGGCCCATACACCATGCGAACCGGCTCAAAACCAGCTAATGATGGTCAACAAACGGTGCCATGGCAGCGAAAACATGTCTCATGGCAAAAAAACACTGCCACGGCAACGTTTCAAAAACAGTGTACCCCTCCTTCACAAACTAAGGGCAGGGGTCCCAATGGGGGCTAAAACCCTCGGGTATAGTAGGGAGGAGGGGTCCTTCCTGGTGGGCGTACGGAACACGGGTGATTTTTCTTAGGGAAAACACCCGTGTTCACGTACGCCCATCCTTTCCCAACGTTGCCTCGGATGTCCTGTCGTTATGCCATCACAAAGGTGTTGGCCCGGTCCCGTGTACGTCTCGTGAGAAATTCTGACCCAACAGCCGAAGGTGGCTCGGGAAACAGGAAAGTACCCCGTTGCGTGCACGATCCGACCGACGGTAAACAGTCGCAACGATGTCCCTCCAATGTCGCCTTCGGAAAAACGTTGCCCCTCGGTGGCAACGTCATCGCTGTCCCGGTCCCCTGTACGTCTCAAGTGAAATTCTGACCCAACAGCCGAATGCGGCTCGGGAAACAGGAAAGTAGCCCGTTTCGTGCACGATAAGACCGTCCGACAACGTTGCACCGATGTCCCGATAAAGTTGCCTTTGGAAAATCGTTGCATCCGTATCTTTATTGCTGCTGGTGTGACACGCGTGATTTGGCCTTGCAGGACGCCTTCGTGCAAGTGATCCTCCCGTGCTATGCACGGGCGGAGGCTTGGTTGGTTTGACCGCTTGTTGGCT
>NW_021178001.1:0-1329 GCF_002162155.2 Triticum dicoccoides
ACCACGATGTCAAGGACTCAATCAATCCCGTATACAATTCCCTTTGTCTAGCGGTATGGTACTTGCCCGAGATTCGATCGTCGGTATACCGATACCTTGTTCAATCTCGTTACCGGCAAGTCTCTTTACTCGTTCCGTAACACATCATCCCGTGATCAACCCCTTGGTCACATTGTGCACATTATGATGATGTCCTACCGAGTGGGCCCAGAGATACCTCTCCGTTTACACGGAGTGACAAAATCCCAATCTCGATTCGTGCCAACCCAACAGACACTTTCAGAGATACCCGTAGTGTACCTTTATAGCCACCCAGTTACGTTGTGACGTTTGGCACACCCAAAGCACTCCTACGGTATCCGGGAGTTGCACAATCTCATGGTCTAAGGAAATGATACTTGACATTAGAAAAGCTTTAGCATACGAACTACATGATCTTGTGCTAGGCTGAGGATTGGGTCTTGTCCATCACATCATTCTCCTAATGATGTGATCCCGTTATCAACGACATCCAATGTCCATGGTCAGGAAACCGTAACCATCTATTGATCAACGAGCTAGTCAACTAGAGGCTTACTAGGGACATGGTGTTGTCTATGTATCCACACATGTATCTGAGTTTCCTATCAATACAATTCTAGCATGGATAATAAACGATTATCATGAACAAGGAAATATAATAATAATCAATTTATTATTGCCTCTAGGGCATATTTCCAACAGTACGGCAACCCTGTCTTGGAAATCATGCTGTTAGACAACGGTGAACCTTCGAACTATGAAGAAGCGATGGCGGGCCCGGATTCCGACAAATGGCTAGAAGCCATGAAATCCGAGATAGGATCCATGTATGAAAACAAAGTATGGACTTTGACTGACTTGCCCGTTGAGAGGCGAGCCATAGAAAATAAATGGATCTTTAAGAAGAAGACAGACGCGGATGGTAATGTGACCATCTATAAAGCTCGGCTTGTCGCTAAGGGTTATCGACAAGTTCAAGGGGTTGACTACGATGAGACTTTCTCACCAGTAGCGAAGCTGAAGTCCGTCCGAATCATGTTAGCAATTGCCGCATTCTATGATTACGAAATATGGCAAATGGACGTCAAAACGGCATTCCTTAATGGTTTCCTTAAGGAAGAATTGTATATGATGCAGCCGGAAGGTTTTGTCGATCCTAAGAATGCTGACAAAGTGTGCAAGCTCCAACGCTCGATTTATGGGCTGGTGCAAGCATCTCGGAGTTGGAACATTCGCTTTGATGAGATGATCAAAGCGTTTGGGTTTACACAGACTTATGGAGAAGCCTGCGTTTACAAGAAAGTGAGT
>NW_021178002.1:0-1032 GCF_002162155.2 Triticum dicoccoides
TGTAAAAGCAGAGCATCAACGGCCTGCTGGCACCCTTCAACCCCTAGCTATTCCTGAATGGAAATGGGATAAAATTGGTATGGATTTCATTACCGGTTTTCCCAGGACCAAGAGAGGGAATAATGCTATTTTCGTCGTGGTCGATCGTCTTTCCAAAGTAGCCCACTTCTTACCTGTTCGTGAGAGTATAACCGCTAGTCAGCTGGCAGATTTGTACATCTCCCGAATAGTGTCTCTCCATGGTGTTCCTTTGGAAATTAACTCGGATCGAGGAAGTCTTTTCACCTCTCGATTTTGGGAAAGTTTCCAAAATGCTATGGGAACCCGTCTTTCCTTTAGCACCGCTTTCCACCCTCAGTCGAGTGGTCAAGTGGAACGCGTCAACCAAATTCTAGAAGACATGCTTCGAGCCTCTGTTATCTCATTCGGAATGGACTGGGAGAAATGCCTTCCATTTGCCAAATTCGCTTACAACAACAGCTATCAATCTAGCTTGGGTAAAGCCCCTTTTGAAGTTCTCTATGGACGACGATGTCGAACACCCCTTAACTGGTCAGAGACCGGGGAAAGAAAATTCTTTGGCCCGGACATGATTCAGGAAGCAGAAGAACAAGTTCGTATCGTTCGTGAAAAGTTGAAAACAGCCCAATCTCGTCAAAAGAGTCAATATGACCGAAAACATAAGGCTGTGACTTTCGAGGTTGACGAGAAGGCTTATCTTCGGGTCACCCCTCTGAAGGGAACCCATCGTTTCGGTATCAAAGGCAAATTGGCTCCTCGTTACATTGGACCTTTTCGCATTCTTGCCAAACGAGGAGAAGTTGCCTACCAGTTGGAACTACCTCCGCACCTCTCCAGAGTTCACGATGTCTTCCACGTTTCTCAACTCAGGCGTTGCTTCTCGGATCCTATCCGTGAAGTGGACCACGAAACGCTTGATCTCCAAGATGATCTTACATATCGAGAGTACCCCATTCGTATCCTCGATCAGGCCGAACGTACCACGCGACGTCATAATATCAAGTTTCTCAA
>NW_021178003.1:0-1082 GCF_002162155.2 Triticum dicoccoides
GAACTACACGATCTTTGTGCTAGTCTTAGGATTGGGTCTTGTCCATCACATCATTCTCCTAATGATGTGATCCCGTTATCAACGACATCCAATGTCCATAGCCAGGAAACCATGACTATCTGTTGATCACAACGAGCTAGTCAACTAGAGGCTCACTAGGGACATATTGTGGTCTATGTATTCACACGTGTATTACGATTTCCGGATAATACAGTTATAGCATGAATAAAAGACAATTATCATGAACAAGGAAATATAATAATAATACTTTTATTATTGCCTCTAGGGCATATTTCCAACAGTCTCCCACTTGCACTAGAGTCAATAATCTAGTTCACATCGCCATGTGATTAACACTCACATGTCACATCGCCATGTGACTAATACCCAAGAGTTTACTAGAGTCAGTAGTCTAGTTCACATCACTATGTGATTAACACTCAATGAGTTTTATGTTTTATCATGTTGCTTGTGAGAGAGGTTTTAGTCAACGGGTCTGAACCTTTCAGATCCGTGTGTGCTTTACAAATCTCTATGTCATCTCCTAGATGCAGCTACCACGCTCTATTTGGAGCTATTCCAAACAACTATTCTACTTGGAGCTATTCTAAATTATTGCTCCATTATATGTATCCGGTCTCTCTACTCAGAGCTATCCGAATAGGTGTCAAGCTTGCATCGTCGTAACCTTTACGACGAACTCTTTTACCACCTCCATAATCGAGAAAATTCCTTAGTCCACTAGTTACTAAGGATAACTTTGACCGCTGTCCTGTGAGCCATTCTTGGATCACTCTTGTACCCCTTGACTGACTCATGGCAAGGCACACTTCAGGTGCGGTACACAGCATAGCATACTGAAGAGCCTACGTCTTAAGCATAGGGGACGACCTTCGTCCTTTCTCTCTATTCTGCCGTGGTCGAGCTTTAAGTCTTAACTTCGTACCTTACAACTCAGGCAAGAACTCCTTCTTTGACCGGTCCATCTTGAACACCTTCAAGATCATGTCAAGGTATGTGCTCATTTGAAAGTATTATTAAGCATTTTGATCTATCCTTATAGATCTTGATGCTCAATGTTC
>NW_021178004.1:0-496 GCF_002162155.2 Triticum dicoccoides
TAACGCGAGTCGAGGCGGACATCGTCGCGGTAGCGACGACGGACGCCGAGACAAGCACGTGACACCATTCCCACCCTGTCTTAGCGTAACGCGAGTCAGGGCGGACGTCGTCGCGGTAGCGACGACGGACCCCGAGACGAGCACATGACACCATTCCCACCCTGTCTTAGCGTAACGCGAGTCGAGGCGGACGTCGTCGCGGTAGCGACAACGGACGCCGAGACGAGCACGTGACACCACTGCCACCCTGTGTTAGCGTAACGCGAGTCGAGGCGGACGTCGTCGCGGTAGCGACGACGGACGCCGAGACGAGCACGTGACACCATTCCCACCTTGTCTTAGCGTAACGCGAGTCGAGGCGGACGTTGTCGCGGTAGCGACGACGGACGCCGAGACGAGCACGTGACACCACTGCCACCCTGTCTTAGCGTAACACGACTCGAGGCGGACATCGTCGCGGTAGCGACGACGGACGCCGAGACGAGCACGTGACACC
>NW_021178005.1:0-1192 GCF_002162155.2 Triticum dicoccoides
AAGTCTCTAGTCCAGGTTTATCGCCTATTCGGGTTCCATCCATGAGGAGATCCGGCCGGAGTTTCGCTCACAGCCCCAAACGATGTGAACAGGGTTCCGTGACACCAAACGGGTGCCCGGTTTACCCGGACACGTGCCTACCGCATCACAGCCCACCCCTACGGTCAGCGCTGTCCACGGCCTCCAGCATACTACAAACACCAGAAACTACTTGCAACTCCTGGACAGAGGACAAGGGTGAATAAGAAGTCGAGCGGGGTCATATTTCAGGGCCCAATGTATGGTAGTAGCTGAATCATGGATCACAAACACAGAACTCAGTTCCTGAGGACGGCTTCAATGAGACAACCCACCATGTACTCCTACATGGCCTCTCATCGACACCTTTTACCAAATCGTGTTCACACACTTAGCTCACACACAGTAGGACATGTTCACACACCTCTGATTCATCCCCGATGAATCAGACCTGACTCAACTCTAAGCAGTAGCAGGCATGACAAACAAACATGAATGAGTAGGCACATCAGGGCTCAAACAACTCCTACTCATACTAGTGGGTTTCATCTATTTACTGTGGAATGACAGGTCATGCAAAGGATAAAGGGGTTCAGCTACCGCAGCAGGTAACAGATGAATCGTTGTTGTCCTAATGCAGTAAAAGAGAGCAGGAGCGAGAGAGTAGGATTGTATCGGAATGAACAAGGGGGTTTTGCTTGCCTAGCACTTCTGAAGATAACATTGAGTCTTCATCAGTGTCAACGATCACATCATCGGTATCACGTCTATCGAGAGGGGACAAATACCGGCAACACAGAAGGAAACACAATCAATGCAATGCACAATATGATGCATGATCATGACATGGCAAAATGAATGTGTTTTGGGCTAATGCAACTAGCCACAGATTAAATGAAGTTGGTTTGAATACAAGATTCAAATTCAAACTCCATATGTGATTATTCAAATGCCATTTAATTGATTTGTGCTAAACAGCAGCTATAAGTTGTTCTAACATGCATGAAAATGGTACAGATGGATTCCTTGAATTTTTCTGATAATTTTTCATATATAAATTATTTAATTTGGAGTTACGGTTGAATTTCTATGAATTTTAGAAGTTTTAGCTATTTTCTGGAATTATTAAATCATTTAAGATTTATTTAAATTCCAGAAAGGAATTATTGCGTCA
>NW_021178006.1:0-983 GCF_002162155.2 Triticum dicoccoides
ATATGTGCAATACAACATGGCATCACAAAATGACTCTACGACTCAAGTAGTTAATTCAATAGGCTCCGAGGAGCGCGATATTACAATCATGGGTCTCATGTCCCAACATTCAGAGCATACAAAACAAAGCACAAGCGGAAGCTATCATGTCTGAGTACAGACATCTATAAATGAAAAAGGCTGAGAAGCCTGACTATCTACCAATCCTGCCGAGGCACAAGATCGTAGCTGAGGTAACAAGCTAAACGTCGAAGTCCAAGCGGAACTACTAGTGAGACTGAAGTCTCTCTGCAAAAACATAAAATAGGCAAACGTGAGTACAAATGTACCCAGCAAGACTTACATCAGATCTATCTACATATGCATCATTATCAACAAGGGGGTGGTGGAGTTTAACTGCAGCAAGCCAGCTTTGACTCGGTGGCTATCCTGAACTACGACTGCAAGTAACTCTTTTGAGGTGGCGCACACGAGTCCACATATTCACCACATCAATACACCACTATGGATCCGCTCCCGTCTCCCTACGAGAACACCATCCATAGCACTCACGCTTATCTTGCGTATTTTAGAGTATCCACTTTCACTTGTCTATGAACTATGCAATGGGGTCCAAGTTTCCATATCCGAGGAATCCGGCTATTCGAATAGATGATGTTAACCCTGCAGGGGTGTACTTCTTCACACACGCTCTCGCCACTTACCGCCCTGTACACGTCATGTACCTCGGCAACCTTCAAGCGGAAGCCGGGCGAGGGAGTCGGCCACGACCTGACTAACCGAACAAGTCTCTAGTCCAGGTTTATCGCCTATTCGGGTTCCATCCGCAAGGAGATCCGGCCGGGGTGTCGCTCACGGCCCCAAACGATGTGTGCAGGGTTCCCAAGCCCACCAACCGGGTGCCACTTGGTACACCGTGCCACTGTGCCTAGTCTGTCCCAAGCCCACCTGTACCGGGTGCCACTTGGTAGACTACTAACACT
>NW_021178007.1:0-2162 GCF_002162155.2 Triticum dicoccoides
ACCTGTATGATCAGCTCGCTGGATCCTCAGTCTTCTCCAAGATGGATTTGAGGTTGGGCTACCATCAAATCAAAATCAGAAACGGGGACATTCCTAAAACGGCCTTTGTTACTCGTTATGGCCAATACGAGTACACCGTCATGTCCTTCGGTTTAACCAACGCTCCAGCCACCTTTTCTCGGTTAATGAACTCAATCTTCATGGAGTATTTGGATAAATTCGTCGTAGTTTACCTCGATGATATACTCATCTACTCCAAGAACGAGGAAGAACATGCCGAACATCTAAGGCTAGTGTTGCAGAAACTTCGAGAGCATCGCCTTTATGCCAAATTTTCTAAATGTGAATTCTGGTTGCCAGAAGTGACCTATCTGGGTCATGTAATATCTGGTAAAGGTATTGCTGTTAACCCTGAGCGAGTTCAAGCCGTCCTTAATTGGACTCCACCTGAATCGGTCAAGCAAGTTCGTTGCTTTCTGGGCTTAGCGAGCTATTGTCGTCGCTTTGTCGAGAACTTCTCCAAAGTTGCTAAACCTCTAACCGAACTCCTCAAGAAAGATAAGAAGTTCGAGTGGACTCCACAATGTGAGCACAGCTTTCAGGAACTGAAAAGACGCCTGACTTCTGCTCCCGTACTGGTACCGCCAGACTTCTCCAAGGACTTTGTTATCTACTGCGACGCCTCGCGACAAGGACTAGGTTGCATTCTCATGCAAGATCGACACGTAATTGCCTACGCTTCACGGCAATTGCACCCACATGAGGAGAATTATCCTACTCATGATCTAGAGCTTGCAGCCGTAGTCTATGCACTTAAAACCTGGCGACATTACCTCCTCGGTAATCGTTGCGAAATATTCACTGATCACCAAAGTATGAAGTACATCTTCACCCAACCGGATTTGAATCTCAGGCAAAGACGTTGGGTCGAGTTGATCACAGATTTCGACTTAGGAATAACCTACACCCCAGGGAAAGCCAACGTCATGGCTGATGCGCTAAGTCGTAAATCTTATTGTAACAATCTGATGTTACAACAAAGTCAACCGCTTCTCCATGAGGAATTTCGGAAGCTTAACCTTCACATTGTTCCTCAAGGATTTCTTTCCACCTTGGTGGCGAAACCTACTCTTACGGATCAAATCATTGCTTCCCAGAAGCGAGATAAGGGAATATCTAAGATCAAGGAGAACATTGCTAGCGGAGGTGCTAGTTGTTTCTCCACAAATGATCATGGTGTTGTGTACTTTGAGAACCGTCTAGTGGTTCCCAAGAACCAGCATCTACGGTAGTTGATCCTTAAGGAGGCTCATGAATCTCCTCTCACCATTCATCCCGGTAGTACTAAGATGTATCAGGACCTACGCCAGAGGTTCTGGTGGACTAGGATGAAGAGATAAATTGCTCAGTATATTGCTAATTGCGACGTCTGTCGTCGTGTAAAAGCACAGCATCAACGGCCTGCTGGCACCCTTCAACCCCTAGCTATTCCTGAATGGAAATGGGATAAAATTGGTATGGATTTCATTACCGGTTTTCCCAGGACCAAGAGAGGGAATAATGCTATTTTCGTCGTGGTCGATCGCCTTTCCAAAGTAGCCCATTTCTTACCTGTTCGTGAGAGTATAACCGCTAGTCAGCTGGCAGACTTATACATCTCCCGAATAGTGTCCCTCCATGGTGTTCCTTTGGAAATTAACTCGGCTCGAGGAAGTCTTTTCACCTCTCGATTTTGGGAAAGTTTCCAAAATGCTATGGGAACTCGTCTCTCCTTTAGCACCGCCTTCCACCCTCAGTCGAGTGGTCAAGTGGAACGCGTCAACCAGATTCTAGAAGACATGCTTCGAGCCTCTGTTATCTCATTCGGAATGGACTGGGAGAAGTGCCTTCCATTTGCCGAATTCGCTTACAACAACAGCTATCAATCTAGCTTGGGTAAAGCCCCTTTTGAAGTTCTCTATGGACGACGGTGTCGAACACCCCTTAACTGGTCAGAGACCGGGGAAAGACAATTCTTTGGCCCGGATATGATTCAGGAAGCAGAAGAACAAGTTCGTATCGTTCGTGAAAAGTTGAAAACAGCCCAATCCCGTCAAAAGAGTCAATATGACCGAAAGCATAAGGCTATGACTTTCGAGGTTGACGAGAAGGCTTATCTTCGG
>NW_021178008.1:0-1129 GCF_002162155.2 Triticum dicoccoides
GGGGTATCGAAGTGATTTCAACAATTAACTAACCGCGGGGTGCGTTTACGTTTCGGTCATCAACACTTACATTTTTGTCCGATTCTTGCCTTTTTTGTATACTATTACTCACTGTTTTGGGGTCCCGGAGTGATTTCCACGATTAACGAACCCCGGCGTGCGTTTACGTGTCGGTCATCAACACTCACAGTTTTGGCCGATTCTGGCCCGTTTCGTGGACTATTGCTCACTTTTTGGGGCCCCGGAGTGATTTCCACGATTAAGGAACCCTTGGGTGCGCTTACGGGTTGGTTATCAACACTCGCGGTTTTGTCGATTCTGACCCGTTTCATGGACTGTTACTCACCGTTTTGGGGCCCCAAAGCGATTTCCATGGTTGTTGAACCCCAAGGTGCGCTTAAGTGTAAGTCATCAACAATCGCAGTTTGGGCCGATTCTGGCCCGTTTCTTGGACTATTACTTAGTTATGGGGTCCCGATATGACCCCGGGTTGTGTTTACGTGTCGGTCAGCAACACTCACTATTTTGGCCAGTTCTAACGTGTTTTGTGGACTATTACTCACCGTTTTTAGGTCCCGAAGTGATTTCCATAGTTGTTGAACCCCAAGGCGCGCTTACCTGTCGGTCATTAATACTCATAGTTTTGGCTGATTCTGGCCCGTATCATGGACTATTACTCACTTTTTTGGGCCCCCGGAGTGATTTCCACGATTAATGAACCACGGGGTGCATTTATGTGTCGGTCATCAACACTCACAGTTTTGGCCAATTCTGGCCCGTTTCTTGGACTATTACTCTGTTTTGGGGTCTCGGCGTGATTTCCATGATTGACGAACACCGGGGTGCATTTATGTGTCGCTCATCAACACTCGCAGTTTTGGCCGATTCTGGCCCGTTTCGTGGAGTATTATGCACTGTTTTGGGGTATCGAAGTGATTTCAACAATTAACTAACCGCGGGGTGCGTTTACGTTTCGGTCATCAACACTTACATTTTTATCCGATTCTTGCCTTTTTTGTATACTATTACTCACTGTTTTGGGGTCCCGGAGTGATTTCCTCGATTAACGAACCCCGGCGTGCGTTTACGTGTCGGTCATCAACACTCACAGTTTTGGCCGATTCTGGCC
>NW_021178009.1:0-901 GCF_002162155.2 Triticum dicoccoides
AAAATAATGTATAGGAGCTTGGAATGCCTCCGATGAGATGTAATCCTCTTTTCACCGTAATAGGACTTTGTTTGGTCTTGTACTAAACCCTGTATGGTGTGTATGACGATGGAATAAAGAAGCAGTTTCTGTATCTACCATGTCATACGGATGATCATCTTGCATTTCGAGTTATTCCTTACATTTTTATCCTATGTCGGAATTTTATCATCCTGACTAAATCATTGTCTTGTTTACCTAGGATGGTCAACACGCGCGCTAACCCTGCTTCTCAAGAGCAGGCCGAAGGCAGTGAAGGCAGGAATGAAAATCTGCCTCATCCTCCTTCACTAGCCGAGGTTATGATGGAAGCTGAGAGAAACAAGCGGGAGACCAACCGTTTGTTGGAGCGTATTGAACAGAACACGGCACACCATCAGAGGACTAACGTGGTGTCACTCAGTGATTTTATCAAAATACATCCACCCACGTTCCACCACTCCGTCGAGCCTCTCGATGCTGATGACTGGCTTCGCAGTATCTCTCATAAACTGCGTTCCGCGCTGGTAGCGGAGGCTGACAAGGTCACCTTTGCTGCATATCATCTTGAAGGCCCCGCCAGTCTATGGTGGGAGAATTATGGAGCTATGCGCCCGGCAGGCCATGTCACTACTTGGGCTGAATTCAGCGAGGCTTTCCGTGAACATCACATTCCGGAGGGTCTCATGGACCGTAAACGTGAAGAATTTTGCAGTTTCACCCAAGGCCGACTTTCTGTGGATGTTTACAGCAGGGAGTTCGGTAATCTCGCACGATATGCAACCGAGGAAGTTTCTACTGACGCCAAGAAGCAAGCAAGGTTCCGTAAGGGCCTTAGTCCTGAGCTTCGCCGTGACCTCCGTCTGCATGAGTGCACATCTTT
>NW_021178010.1:0-1648 GCF_002162155.2 Triticum dicoccoides
ACCTAAGTTGTCGTTTCTTAAAAGTTTGGGGCTGCGACGCTTATATGAAAAAGTTTCAGGTTGATAAGCTCGAACCCAAAGCGGATAAAATGCATCTTCATAGGAAACCCAAAACAGTTGGGTATACCTCCTAATTCAGATCCGAAAGCAATATGGATTGTTTCTAGAATCGGGTCCTTTCTCGAGGAAAAGTTTCTCTCGAAAGAATTGAGTGGGAGGATGGTGGAGACTTGATGAGGTTATTGAACCGTCTCTTCAACTAGTGTGTGACAGGGCACAGGGAGTTGTTCCTGTGGCACCTACACCAATTGAAGTGGAAGCTTATGATATTGATCATGAAACTTCGGATCAAGTCACTCCCAAACCTCGTAGGATGACAAGGATGCGTACTACTTCAAAGTGGTACGTAATCCTGTCTTGAAGGTCATGTTGCTAGACAACAATGAACCTACGAGCTATGGAGAAGCGATGGTGGGCCCGGATTCCGATAAATGGCTTGAGGCCATAAAATCCGAGAGAGGATCCATGTATGAAAACAAAGTGTAGACTTTGGCAGAACGGCTCGATGGTCGTAAGGCTAATGAGTACAGATGGATTTCAAAAGGAAGACGGACAATGATGGTAAATGTCACCATTAAGAAAGCTCGACTTGTCGTTAAGATGTTTTCCGACAAGTTCAAGGAGTTGACTACGATGAGATTTTCTCACTCGTAGCGATGCTAAGAGTCTGTTGGAATTATATTAGCGATTACTGCATTATTTATGAAATCTTGCAGATAGGATGTCAAAACAATGTTTCCTCGACGATTTTAATGAGGAAAGGTTGTATGTGATACAACCGGAAGGTTTTGTCAATCCCGAAAGATACTAATAAGTATGCAAAGCTCCAGCAATCCTTCTAAGGACTGGAGTGAGCATCTCGGAGTTGGAATGTATGCTTTGATGATGATCAAAAAATTTGGGTTTGTACAAAGTTTATGAGAAACTTGTATTTCCAAAGAAGTGAGTGGGAGCACTATAGAATTTCTGATGAGTATATGTTGTTGACATATTGTTGATCAGAAATGACGTAGAATTTCTGGAAAGCATATAGGGTTATTTTGAAAGTGTTTTTCAATGGAAAGCCTGGATTAAGCTACTTGAACATTGAGCATCAAGATCTATAAGGATAGATCAAAATGCATAATAATACTTTCAAATGAGCACATACCTTGACATGATCTTGAAGGTGTTCAAGATGGACCAGTCAAAGAAGGAGTTCTTGCCTGAGTTGTAAGGTACGAAGTTAAGACTTAAAGCTCGACCACGGCAGAATAGAGAGAAAGGACGAAGGTCGTCCCCTATGCTTAAGACGTAGGCTCTTCAGTATGCTATGCTGTGTACCGCACCTGAAGTGTGCCTTGCCATGAGTCAGTCAAGGGGTACAAGAGTGATCCAAGAATGGCTCACAGGACAGCGGTCAAAGTTATCCTTAGTAACTAGTGGACTAAGGAATTTTCTCGATTATGGAGGTGGTAAAAGAGTTCGTCGTAAAGGTTACGACGATGCAAGCTTGACACCTATCCGGATAGCTCTGAGTAGAGAGACCGGATACATATAATGGAGCAATAATTTAGAATAGCTCCAAGTAGAACAGTTGTTTGGAATA
>NW_021178011.1:0-1888 GCF_002162155.2 Triticum dicoccoides
AGATTTGTCAATCGTGGAAATCACTTCGGGACCCCAAAACTAAGTATAGTCCAAGAAACGGGCCAGAATCGACCCAAACTAAGAGTTTTGAACACCCACACATACCACACCTTGGGGTTCGACAACCATGGAAAGCGTTTTGGGACCCCAAAACGGAGAGTAATAGTCCATGAAAGAGCCCAGAATCGGACAAAACTAGGATTATTGATGACCGACACGTAAACGCACTCAGGGGTTCGTTAATCATGGAAATCACTCCAGGACCCCAAAATAGTGAGTAATAGTCGACGAAACGAGTCAGAATCGGCCAAAACTG
Source organism: Triticum dicoccoides (assembly GCF_002162155.2). Lineage (NCBI taxonomy): Eukaryota > Viridiplantae > Streptophyta > Magnoliopsida > Poales > Poaceae > Triticum > Triticum dicoccoides. The sequence continues at coordinate 317 of NW_021178011.1, forward strand.
CGAGTGTTGACGACCGACACGTAAGTGCACCTTGCGGTTGAACGACTGTGGAAATCGCTTCGGGACCCCAAAAAGGTGAGTAATAGTCCACGAAACGGCTCAGAATTGGCCAAAACTATGAGTGTTGACGACGGACACGTAAATGCACTCCTGGGATCGTCAATCATGGAAATCGCTCTCGGACCAAAAACGGTGAGTAATAGTGCACGAAACGGACCAGAATTGGCCGAAATTGATAGTGTTGATGACCACACGTAAACGCACCCCGAGATCGGTCAATCGTGGAAATCACTTCGGTACCCCAAAACTAAGTATAGTCCAAGAAACGGGCCAGAATCGACCCAAACTACGAGTTTTGAACACCCACACATAGCACACCTTGGGGTTCGACAACCATGGAAAGCATTTTGGGTCCCCAAAACGGTGAGTAATAGTCCATGAAAGAGCCCAGAATCGGACAAACCTAGGATTAGTGATGACTGACACGTAAACGCACCCAAGGGTTCGTTAATCGTGAAAATCACTCCAGGACCCCAAAATAGTGAGCAACAGTCCATGAAACCGGACAGAATCGGGCAAAACTGCGAGTGTTGACGACCGACACGTAATCGCACCTTGGGGTTAAACAACTATGGAAATCGCTTCGGGACCCCAAAACAGTGAGTAATAGTCCACGAAATGAGTCAGAATCGGCCAAAACTATGAGTGTTGACGACGGACACGTAAATGCACTCCTGGGATCGTCAATCATGGAAATCGCTCTGGGACCCAAAACAGTGAGTAATAGTGCACGAAACGGACCAGAATTAGCTGAAATTGAGAGTGTTGATGACCACATGTAAACGCACCCCGAGGTTCGACAATCGTGGAAATCACTTTGGGACCCCAAAACTAAGTATAGTCCAAGAAACGGGCCAGAATCGAACCAAACTACGAGTGTTGACGACCACCACATACCACACCTTGGGGTTCGACAACCATGGAAAGCGTTTTGGGACCCCAAAACGGTGAGTAATAGTCCATGAAAGAGCCCAGAATCGGACAAACCTAGGATTATTGATGACCGACACGTAAACGCACTCAGGGGTTAGTTAATCGTGGAAATCACTCCAGGACCCCAAAATAGTGAGTTATAGTCCACGAAACGGGTCAGAATCGGCCAAAACTGCGAGTGTTGAGGACCGTCATGTAATCGCACCTTGGGGTTCAACAACTGTGGAAATCGCTTCGGGACCCCAAAACGGTGAGTAATAGTCCACGAAATGACTCAAAATTGGCCAAAAGTATGAGTGTTGACGACGGACGCGTAAATGCACTCCTGGGATCGTCAATCGTGGAAATCGCTCTGGGACCCAAAACAGTGAGTAATAGTGCATGAAACGAGCCAGAATTGGCCGTAATTGAGAGTGTTGATGACCACATGTAAACGCACCCCGAGGTTCGACAATCGTGGAAATCACTTCGGGACCCCAAAACTATGTATAGTCCAAGAAACGGGCCAGAACCGACCCAAACTACGAGTGTTGACGACCAACACATAGCACACCTTGGGATTCGACAACCATGGAAAGC
>NW_021178012.1:0-1052 GCF_002162155.2 Triticum dicoccoides
GTTTCCCCCTGACTGCTGGGACCCACCAGCTACACCTTCGCACGCAAGGAAGTGCGTCCGGGCAAAAACAAAAACAAAACGATTCGCCCCCCTGACTGCTGGGACCCACCAGCTACATCTTCGCACGCAAGGAAGTGCCTGACAGTCGGGACCCACCTGGTCGAAGCGTACGTAGCATTGTCATTCTGGTCGCGAACGTGTACGTACATACTGGTCGATATAGAGGCGCGCACGTGTCATAGTAGAGGCGCGCACGTGTCGTAGTAGAGGCGCGCACGTAGCATGTACACGTACGTACAGCGGCCAGGGTGCAAGAAAGAAAATACGGCCACGTATGTGTACATACGGGCGGGGTCTCGAACGCCTACTCGCGCATACGTACGGCCAGGGCTCGTGTACATGGCTGGGTCGGAATGGAGAAACAGCGTTGTCGTCGTGTTCATGGGGAGGCAATGGAATGCGTCATGTTCATGGGGAGGCAAAGGATTGCGTCGTGTTCATGGGGAGGCAACGGAATGCGTCGTGTTCATCGGGAGGCAACGAAATGCGTCGTGTTCATCGGGAGGCAACGAAATGCGTGGGAGCCAGCCAGCTGGGTGAGAACGGAATGCGTGGTCGTGTTCATCAGGAGGGCTTGGACGGAACAGCCAATGGAAACGAGGCCTAGCGTACCGCAGAACGGAGGAAATGGACCTCCTACGATCGAAACGGGGGTCCTGTTGATCGGGAGGGGTGTGGCGTACCGCAAACGGACGAAACGGACCTCCTACGGTCGAAACGGGGGTCCTGTTGATCGGGAGGGGTGTGGCGTACCACAAAATGGACGAAACAGAGTTGTGTTGGAGCGCTACAGTCGAAATGGGGGTCCTGTTCATCGGGAGGGGTGTGGCGCACCGCAAAACGGGACTCCACGAGATACTGTTCATCTCCACCGTCGACCTCCTCCAGCCTCCATGGGCTATCGTCGACCTCCTCCAGCCTCCACGGGCTCCTGTTCATCCAGCCTCCACCGCGTGCTACTCCACCGGCTACTGTTCAATTACCCCTCCACC
>NW_021178013.1:0-2030 GCF_002162155.2 Triticum dicoccoides
GTTAGTCATAGAAGTAGAAGTAGTCGTTGGCGTGACAACTTCATGAAGACACAATGATGGAGATCATGATGATGGAGATCATGGTGTCGTGCCGGTGACGATGATGATCATGGAGCCCCGAAGATGAAGATCAAAAGGAGCAAAATGATATTGGCCATATCATGTCACTATTTGATTGCATGTGATGTTTATCATGTTTATGCATCTTGTTTGCTTAGGACGACGGTAGTAAATAAGATGATCCCTTACAAAATTTCAAGAAGTGTTCTCCCCTAACTGTGCACCGTTGCTACAGTTCGTCGCTTCTAAGCACCACGTGATGATCGGGTGTGATGGATTCTTACGTTCACATACAACGGGTGTAAGACAGTTTTACACAGCGAAAACACTTAGGGTTAACTTGGCGAGCCTAGCATGTGCAGACATGGCCTCGGAACACGGAGACCGAAAGGTCGAGCATGAGTCGTATGGTAGATACGATCAACATGAAGATGTTCACCGATGATGACTAGTCCGTCTCACGTGATGATCGGACACGGCCTAGTTGACTCGGATCATGTGATCACTTAGATGACCAGAGGGATGTCTATCTAAGTGGGAGTTCATAAGATGAACTTAATTATCCTGAACATAGTCAAAAGACCTTTTGCAAATTATGTCGTAAGCTCGCGCTTTAGTTCCACTGTTTAGATATGTTCCTAGAGAAAATATAGTTGAAAGTTGATAGTAGCGATTATGCGATCAGTAGAAAGCTTATGTCCTTAATGCACCGCTCAGTGTGCTGAACCCCAACGTCGTTTGTCGATGTTGCGAACATCGGACATACACGTTTTGATAACTACGTGATAGTTCAATTAAATGGTTTAAATAGAGGCACCAAAGACGTTTTCGAAACGTCGCGGAACATATGAGATGTTTCGAGGGCTGAAATTGGGATTTCAGGCTCGTGCCCACGTCAAGAGGTATAAGACCTCCGACGATTTTCTTAGCCTACAAACTAAGGGAGAAAAGCTCAATCGTTGAGCTTGTGCTCAGATTGTCTGAGCACAACAATCACTTGAATCGAGTGGTAGTTGATCCTCCAGATGAGATAGTGATGTTTCCCCAAAGTCATTGCCACCAAGCTGCTAGAGCTTCGTGATTAACTATAACATATCAGGGATAGATATGATGATCCTTGAAATATTCATGATGTTTGACACCGCGAAAGTAGAAATCAATAAGGAGCATCAATTGTTGATGGTTGGTGAAACCACTAGTTTCAAGAAGGGCAAGGGAACAAAGGGATACTTCATGAAACGGCAATTCAGCTGCTGCTCTAGTGAAGAAACCCAAGGTTGAACCCAAACCCGAGACTAAGTGCTTCTGTAATAAGGGGAACAACCACTGGAGCAGCATTACCCTAGATACTTGGTAGATGAGAAGGCTGGCAAGGTCGATAGAAGTATATTGGATATACATTATGTTAATGTGTACTTTACTAGTACTCCTAGTAGCACCAGGGTATTGGATACCGGTTCGGTTGCTAAGTGTTAGTAACTCGAAATAAAAGCTACGGAATAAACGGAGACTAGCTAAAGGTGAGCTGACAATATATGTTGGAAGTGTTTCCAAGGTTGATATGATCAAGCATCACACGCTCCCTCTACCACCGAGATTGGTGTTTGCGTTGAGCATAGACATGATTGGATTATGTCTATCGCAATACGGTTATTCATTTAAGGAGAATAATGGTTACTCTATTTTTGAATAATACCTTCAATGGTCTTGCACCTAAAGGAATGGTTTATTGAATCTCGGTCGTAGTGATACACATTTTCATGCCAAAAGATATAAGATAGTAATGATAGTACCACTTACTTGTGGCACTGCCATGTAAGTCATAATGGTATAAAACGCATGAAGAAGCTCCATGTTGATGGATCTTTGGACTCACTCGTTTTTGAAAAGTTTGAGACATGCGAACCATGTCTATTGGTGTATATGCATGAAGAAACTCCATGCAAATGGATCGTTCGGACTCACTTGAT
>NW_021178014.1:0-3078 GCF_002162155.2 Triticum dicoccoides
AAAAAAAAAAGGCGCTGCTAGGATTCAAACCAAGTACCTCTCCCGTCAAAGAACGCCAGTGTAACCACGCGGCCGCCGGTAGGGATCTGGTTACCTTTTAATATTTCCATCTATTATTCGTTCTCCTCCCATTTTTTTCGTTCTCTTTTTTTCTTTGTCTTGGTCCGATGAGTTGGTTCGCAAGTACATGAACGTTTTGTTCAAATCGATGAACTTTTTTAAAAAATTCATAAACTTTTTTAAAATTTTGATGAACTTATTTTAAATTCTATGAACTATTTTTAAAATTTGATGAACTATTTTCGAATTTCGATGAACTTTTTTCAATGTCGATGAACATTTTTTTTCAAAATCGATGACATTTTTTTCAAAATCGATGAACTTTTTTTCAAAATTGATGAAGTTTTTTCAAAATCGATGAACCTTTTTTGAATTTTGATGAACGTTTTTCAAATCTGTGAACTTTTTCTCCAGATTCATGAACTATTATTTCAAACGATGAACCTATTTCAGAATCGGTAAAATTTCTTCTCAAAATCGTGAACGTTTTTTCAAAATCGATTAATTTGTTTCAAAACAAATGAACTGTTCTGTAATTCATGAACTTTTTCCCAAATGTTTTGAAAAAAATTAAAAATCAAAGCGCTACAGTAGTGTACTTAAAGTCCTTTGCATGTATTTGCTCAGTAGCGCAAAGAATCTCAGGTGGTTAGCATTCTTGTTCGCTGTTCTAACGGCGAGAGTTTGATACTTGTTGAGAACAAATTTCAGGGTCTTTATTTGCTTTTTCCGCGCTACCCCTGTACCAATGGATTGTTGCTGGGCCGGCCCAGTCTGATCGGCTTCGGGCGCCGATACGAGAAACCGGCGCTGAGAGCGCCGGTTAGGAGCTCCCGCCAGCGAGACAATCACGTTTGCGTGAAAATTAAAGACAGGCGAGACCCAACGGAAAGAGTTGTGCAAACTAGTCATCGGTAGTGGTTATTCGGGGTCTTGTAATCTCAATGTACTTTCTATTATATTTGAGGTGTTTTATACTTCCGGTGAACTTTGATAATAACTGTGAATCACTTTTGAAAGAAAAAAAGTGAAATAATTTGTAGGTATGTTTTGTTTAATAAAGACACCCAAGTGGCATCTTAGATCTGATTGATAATGAGGAAAACAAAAGTCGGTACAAGGATAAACAACTAGACGTAGAACGATCAGTAAAAAAATAAACTTACATTTAAAAACATACTAGTCTTCTTCCTACGATTGTACACCGTCCGTCAGAGACTAAAAACTGCACTATCAATAAAGAAGAAGTGGCACATACAAACACCCTCGCCATACCAGGCTTTGAAACCCGCAACTCACTCGCTCCTTGAGAGGGGATCTATAAATCTGTGAAGCAGCATCGGATGGAGCATAACCCATGTGGAACAAATTTGCAATCCATCACCACCGTTTCAAATGGCTGAAAAAAGGGGCCAAGCCACAAAACAACACGTAAAAGATGTCAAGTCCTTCACACCGATAGCGAGCTAATAGCTCCCCATGAAAAATACATGAACTGGCAAGATCTGAAGGTAACCCACAGATCAGGGGACACGAACTCTCACTTAGTCGACGTTCGATTAGACATCGTCAAGGTAAGAAGAGACCCAGGAGACTTTATTCCAACAAGTTGTCGCCAGAACCACCTCGTCGATGTTGCGAGGGAAACAAAAAAAAAGAAACATAAGACGAGGTATCCACTACTTTTTCGACCGACAAGGCCGCCGGGCGGGAAAGAGGAGGGAGGCCGAGGTGACGGCATATAGGGAAGCTATGGCATCATCGGCTAGGGTTGGTAGGAAAAAGGCACGCATGGGTTTGGTTATGAACCCCGAGTGTCTAGACAATTCATCAAATAATATAACTATTGTGACTAGACAAAAATCCGGGTGTCATGTTTGTGCTTGTGTGATTTCCTATGCTCGACGGATCGACATGCCTCAAGTTATTCTATGACAATTATCTAGTGTAAAGAAAACAAAGTAGGCCTAGCAATCCAAGCCATACACAAGTGTACAACTGTACATACATGGCAAGTTTACATCTTGAAAAACTGAAAATCTCAAAAGAATATAGGGGCCTGCTATGCGCCAGCCGCCGGCTCGGCGGTCGTTAGATCTGGAGTCATCCAGCGGCCCAGCCCCGTCCTCATCATTGCAACAAACATAATGTTGCAGAAGCCTTTGCAACAGAGCTCGTGTTGGAAACATTTGCAATAGAGATTGTGTTGCGGATCTTTGCAACAGAGCTCGTGTTGCGAAAACATTTGCAACAAATATTGTCTTGCCGATTTTTTTTGTTGCCACATGGACTTCTGCAACATATGCCATGTTTAATAAACATCCCGCCACATAGGTTGCCTTGTCTTGCTGCACCGCCGTTCTTGTTGAAGCATGAGGGATGTTTTTGAAGCAACTATGATTCTGCAACACAGACTACGTTTCCGCAGTACCGGTTATGTTGCAATCCTAGTGAGCGGCTCGCTTGATGTATCTGAGGATTTACCGGAGACACACAAGGCGCTTGCCGCGTCCACAAGACCTCCATCGCAGCAGCGTGGGCGTCCCCTGAAGCACCTAGGTGCCCCTCATATCCCCTTCAGCATCGTCAATCGAGGTATGCCCGAGTAGCAGCAAAGAGCTTGGCAATTGGAGGGAGATATAGGTGAAGGAGAAAGGCAGGAGACATAATCTACTACCACTATAAAAGAAAGAGAGGGCGAAGAACCAGATCATCCTATCCATCGAAACCTGCAATTTGATGGTCTACATCCCTCCAGCATACTAAACGCGTTTTACGCTTTAATTACCCACCATGCCATCTACTACCCCTATCTACTACCCCTCAAAAAAAAGAGAGAGGCAGATCCAAATAACACGAACCGTCTATTTACTAGATCCAAGGGTCTAAAATATCTCCGTGTTTAACGCAACAAGTCACGCTTAAGCCACGATCATTAACCCATGCACCCTTTCGAGAGAAAAACCCGTTGCGCACTACGCCCACGCCCGCAGGACCTCTCCGCTACTCCTTCCTCCC
>NW_021178015.1:0-1506 GCF_002162155.2 Triticum dicoccoides
ATGTATAACAAATTCTTTGGGCCATAAATAATGTTGCCATGTTTCTAAAGTCCGAACAAGAGCATATAATTCTTTATCATAAGTAGAATAATTCAGACTAGGCCCACTCAATTTTTCAGAAAAGTATGCAACAGGTTTGCCATCTTGTAATAACACACCTCCTAATCCAATTCCACTAGCATCACATTCAAGCTCAAAAGTCTTATTAAAATCAGGAAGTTGGAGTAAAGGAGCATGTGTCAACTTATCTTTCAATACCGTGAAGGCTTCTTCCTGTGCGGTACCCCAAACAAAAGGCACATCCTTCTTTGTAAGCTCGTTGAGAGGTGCAGCAATGGTGCTGAAATCTCTCACAAAACGCCTATAGAATCCAGCGAGGCCAAGAAAACTCCTCACGTGTGTGACCGTTTTGGGCTGCGGCCAACTCTCAATAGCTTCAATCTTGGCTTTATCAACTTCAATTCCCTGTGGAGTAACAACATAGCCAAGAAAAGATACTCGGTCGGTGCAAAAGGTGCACTTCCCAAGGTTACCAAACAACGTGCATCACGTAAAGCAATAAAAACAGCACGTAAATGTTCCAAATGTTCTTCCAAAGATCTGCTATAAATCAATATGTCATCAAAGTAAACTACCGCAAATCGTCCAATGAAAGCACGTAAAACTTCGTTCATTAATCTCATGAAAGTACTAGGTGCATTGGTTAACCCAAAAGGCATGACTAACCACTCATATAATCCAAACTTAGTTTTAAATGCTGTTTTCCATTCATCTCCCAATTTCATACGAATTTGATGGTAGCCACTACGCAAATCAAGTTTGGAGAATATTGTAGAGCCACTCAATTCATCAAGCATATCATCTAGCCTAGGAATAGGATGACGATAACGAATAGTAATATTATTAATGCCTCTACAATCAACACACATACGTGATGTACCATCCTTTTTCGGCACTAGAATAATAGGAACAACACAAGGACTAAGGGATTCGCGTATATAACCTTTGTCGAGAAGCTCTTGTACTTGACGCATAATCTCCTTCGTCTCCTCTGGATTGGTACGGTATGGTGCACGGATTGGCAGTGAAGCACCGGGAATTAAGTCAATCTGATGCTCAATCCCTCGAATAGGCGGTAATCCCGGTGGCACCTCTTGTGGAAAAACGTCAGCGAACTCCTGCAAAATGTTAGTGACAGCAGGAGGCAAAGAGGAAGGCACGTCCTCGAATGAAAATAATGCCTCTTTGCACACAAAAGCATAGCAAACAGATTTGCTGAAATCTAGCTCATCAATATCAGATTTGGTGGCAAATAAACATGCACTTTTCAATTTAATTTCAGAAGCAACACTAGATGGTTTATTATTAGGCTTCATTTGTTGCTCAAATTCTTTTGCCACAATCTAATTTTCACTCTTATTCTTCTCCTGTTGTGCTTTATTAGCTCTATTAATATCATCTTTCAAAATGGAATCAGGAGTCATAGGAAGCAAAGTAATATTTTTA
>NW_021178016.1:0-1888 GCF_002162155.2 Triticum dicoccoides
AGATTTGTCAATCGTGGAAATCACTTCGGGACCCCAAAACTAAGTATAGTCCAAGAAACGGGCCAGAATCGACCCAAACTAAGAGTTTTGAACACCCACACATACCACACCTTGGGGTTCGACAACCATGGAAAGCGTTTTGGGACCCCAAAACGGAGAGTAATAGTCCATGAAAGAGCCCAGAATCGGACAAAACTAGGATTATTGATGACCGACACGTAAACGCACTCAGGGGTTCGTTAATCATGGAAATCACTCCAGGACCCCAAAATAGTGAGTAATAGTCGACGAAACGAGTCAGAATCGGCCAAAACTGCGAGTGTTGACGACCGACACGTAAGTGCACCTTGCGGTTGAACGACTGTGGAAATCGCTTCGGGACCCCAAAAAGGTGAGTAATAGTCCACGAAACGGCTCAGAATTGGCCAAAACTATGAGTGTTGACGACGGACACGTAAATGCACTCCTGGGATCGTCAATCATGGAAATCGCTCTCGGACCAAAAACGGTGAGTAATAGTGCACGAAACGGACCAGAATTGGCCGAAATTGATAGTGTTGATGACCACACGTAAACGCACCCCGAGATCGGTCAATCGTGGAAATCACTTCGGTACCCCAAAACTAAGTATAGTCCAAGAAACGGGCCAGAATCGACCCAAACTACGAGTTTTGAACACCCACACATAGCACACCTTGGGGTTCGACAACCATGGAAAGCATTTTGGGACCCCAAAACGGTGAGTAATAGTCCATGAAAGAGCCCAGAATCGGACAAACCTAGGATTAGTGATGACTGACACGTAAACGCACCCAAGGGTTCGTTAATCGTGAAAATCACTCCAGGACCCCAAAATAGTGAGCAACAGTCCATGAAACCGGAGAGAATCGGGCAAAACTGCGAGTGTTGACGACCGACACGTAATCGCACCTTGGGGTTAAACAACTATGGAAATCGCTTCGGGACCCCAAAACAGTGAGTAATAGTCCACGAAATGAGTCAGAATCGGCCAAAACTATGAGTGTTGACGACGGACACGTAAATGCACTCCTGGGATCGTCAATCATGGAAATCGCTCTGGGACCCAAAACAGTGAGTAATAGTGCACGAAACGGACCAGAATTAGCTGAAATTGAGAGTGTTGATGACCACATGTAAACGCACCCCGAGGTTCGACAATCGTGGAAATCACTTTGGGACCCCAAAACTAAGTATAGTCCAAGAAACGGGCCAGAATCGAACCAAACTACGAGTGTTGACGACCACCACATACCACACCTTGGGGTTCGACAACCATGGAAAGCGTTTTGGGACCCCAAAACGGTGAGTAATAGTCCATGAAAGAGCCCAGAATCGGACAAACCTAGGATTATTGATGACCGACACGTAAACGCACTCAGGGGTTAGTTAATCGTGGAAATCACTCCAGGACCCCAAAATAGTGAGTTATAGTCCACGAAACGGGTCAGAATCGGCCAAAACTGCGAGTGTTGAGGACCGTCATGTAATCGCACCTTGGGGTTCAACAACTGTGGAAATCGCTTCGGGACCCCAAAACGGTGAGTAATAGTCCACGAAATGACTCAAAATTGGCCAAAAGTATGAGTGTTGACGACGGACGCGTAAATGCACTCCTGGGATCGTCAATCGTGGAAATCGCTCTGGGACCCAAAACAGTGAGTAATAGTGCATGAAACGAGCCAGAATTGGCCGTAATTGAGAGTGTTGATGACCACATGTAAACGCACCCCGAGGTTCGACAATCGTGGAAATCACTTCGGGACCCCAAAACTATGTATAGTCCAAGAAACGGGCCAGAACCGACCCAAACTACGAGTGTTGACGACCAACACATAGCACACCTTGGGATTCGACAACCATGGAAAGC
>NW_021178017.1:0-2052 GCF_002162155.2 Triticum dicoccoides
AATCACTTGATTCAACTGGGAGTTAATCTTCCGGATGATAGCGTCATTGACAGAATTCTCCAATCACTGCCACCAAGCTACAAGAGCTTTGTGATGAACTATAATATGCAAGGGATGAACAAGACTATTCCCGAGCTCTTCGCGATGCTGAAAGCCGCGGAGGTAGAAATCAAAAAGGAGCATCAAGTGTTGATGGTCAACAAGACCACTGGTTTCAAGAAAAGGGGCAAAGGGAAGAAGAAGGGGAACTTCAAAAGGAACGGCAAACAAGTTGCTGTTCAAGTGAAGAAACCCAAGTCTGGACCTAAGCCTGAAACTGAGTGCTTCTACTGCAAGCAGACTGGACACTGGAAGCGGAACTGCCCCAAGTATTTGGCGGATAAGAAGGATGGCAAAGTGAACAAAGGTATATGTGATATACATGTTATTGATGTGTACCTTACTAATGCTCGCAGTAGCACCTGGGTATTTGATACTGGTTCTGTTGCTAACATTTGCAACTCGAAACAGGGACTACGGATTAAGCGAAGATTAGCTAAGGACGAGGTGACAATGCGCGTGAGAAATGGTTCCAAAGTCGATGTGATCGCGGTCGGCATGCTACCTCTACATCTACCATCGGGATTAGTTTTAGACCTGAATAATTGTTATTTGGTGCCTGCGTTGAGCATGAACATTATATCTGGATCTTGTTTGATGCGAGACGGTTATTCATTTAAATCAGAGAATAATGGTTGTTCTATTTATATGAGTAATATCTTTTATGGTCATGCACCCTTGAAGAGTGGTCTATTTTTATTAAATCTCGATAGTAGTGATACACATATTCATAATGTTGAAGCCAAAAGATGCAGAGTTGATAATGATAGTGCAACATATTTGTGGCACTGCCGTTTAGGTCATATCAGTGTAAAACACATGAAGAAACTCCATACTGATGGACTTCTGGAATCACTTGATTATGAATCACTTGGTACTTGCGAACCGTGCCTCATGGGCAAGATGACCAAAACACCGTTCTCCGGATCTATGGAGAGAGCAACAGATTTGTTGGAAATCATACATACAGATGTATGTGGTCCGATGAATGTTGAGGCTCGTGGCAGATATCGTTATTTCCTCACCTTCACAGATGATTTGAGCAGATATGGGTATATCTACTTGATGAAGCACAAGTCTGAAACATTTGAAAAGTTCAAAGAATTTCAGAGTGAAGTAGAAAATCATCGTAACAAGAAAATAAAGTTTCTACGATCTGATCGTGGAGGAGAATATTTGAGTTACGAGTTTGGTTTACATTTGAAACAATGTGGAATAGTTTCGCAACTCACGCCACCTGGAACACCACAGCGAAATGGTGTGTCCGAACGTCGTAATCGTACTTTACTTGATATGGTGCGATCTATGATGTCTCTTACCGATTTACCGCTATCGTTTTGGGGTTATGCTTTAGAGACGGCCGCATTCACGTTAAATAGGGCACCATCAAAATCCGTTGAGACGACGCCTTATGAACTGTGGTTTGGCAAGAAACCAAAGTTGTCGTTTCTCAAAGTTTGGGGCTGCGATGCTTGTGTGAAGAAACTTCAACCAGATAAGCTCGAACCCAAATCGGAGAAATGTGTCTTCATAGGATACCCAAAGGAGACAATTGGGTACACCTTCTATCACAGATCTGAAGGCAAGATTTTCGTTGCTAAAATCGGATCCTTTCTAGAGAAGGAGTTTCTCTCGAAAGAAGTGAGTGGGAGGAAAGTAGAACTTGATGAGATAACTGTATCTACTCCCTTATTGGAAAGTAGTTCATCACAAGAACCGGTTCCTGTGACAACTACACCAATTAGTGAGGAAGCTAATGATATTGATCATGAAACTTCAGATCAAGTTTCTACTGAACCTCGTAGGTCTACCAGAGTAAGATCCGCACCAGAGTGGTACGGAAATCCTATTCTGGAAGTCATGTTACTAGACCATGATGAACCTACGAACTATGAGGAAGCGATGATGATCCCAGATTCCGCAAAATGGCTAGAGGCCATGAAATCTGAGATA
>NW_021178018.1:0-1072 GCF_002162155.2 Triticum dicoccoides
CCCCGGAGACGCGTGCTGGGCGTTTGCAACCGCCTCAACACTTCCAAATTTGTGAGAGGCCGCCTACGCAAGATTTGACGGTATGCTAGCCCCCGGAGGCCGCCGGCCACAGTCGTAGACGTGCGAAGAGCAATCCGCGTAGAGGGAAGTGTTCAGATACTTCTCCATCACGAAAAATTATGAAAAATTACCATCAGTCCTATAGCACATGTGCCCACGTTGTGTAAAAAACTCATGATTTTATCGCGCTCCAAGTATTTAATAATATTCACGCTGCATCGTTACCGCAGAACGTCTACTACCGTTTCATTGCCGTCCGTGAGGGGGGCCACAACCCGGAGACGCGTGCCGCCTCTTCGGACATGCCACAACACCACCCCGCATGTATGAGGGCCCAGTACGACGCTCCGGTGGCATTGCTACCCCCCAGGGCCCCCGTCCTGGCTAACCCTGTAGCGTTTGACCACGGGATCTAGCCCTTTGACTTTGCACGGACGGGCTTTGACCAGTGGACCTCTCCACCCGGTTGTGTTAGGTCGGCCCAGAGGAACACTTTGGAGCAACATCCGGGCCAAACCCACAGCTACATCCACTCCGTGTAGACCCGACGCGTCCGTTTCCCCCCTCCAGGTGCCGACGGCGGCGGCGTCCGTGAGGGGGGGCATGCCCCGGAGACGCGTGCTGGGCGTTTGCAACCGCCTCAACACTTCCAAATTTGTGAGAGGCCGCCTACGCAAGATTTGACGGTATGCTAGCCCCCGGAGGCCGCCGGCCACAGTCGTAGACGTGCGAAGAGCAATCCGCGTAGAGGGAAGTGTTCAGATACTTCTCCATCACGAAAAATTATGAAAAATTACCATCAGTCCTATAGCACATGTGCCCACGTTGTGTAAAAAACTCATGATTTTATCGCGCTCCAAGTATTTAATAATATTCACGCTGCATCGTTACCGCAGAACGTCTACTACCGTTTCATTGCCGTCCGTGAGGGGGGCCACAACCCGGAGACGCGTGCCGCCTCTTCGGACATGCCACAACACCACCCCGCATGTATGAGGGCCCGGTACGACGC